>NC_066835.1:3829268-4073109 GCF_001640805.2 Lates calcarifer
CGCACACACACGCACACACACACACACACTACAGTGCAGCAGCAGCAAAGCGGCAAAGACACACACTGACCGGCTGCTGACTATTAATATTCCACTTAACTGCCCCACTGTCTATATGCATTGTTTTACAAAACGGGGGGATAAACACTCACACAGACAGATCCCGCGACAGACGCTGCTGCACTTTCCCAAATTGAAATCCCCGTCAGGAGAGAGAGACGTAGAGGGAGAGCAGAGAGAGAGAGAGAGAGGGAGGGAGAGAGAGAGAGGAGGGGGGGTGGGGGGGACTGCAGAACATACAGGGTCTGGATGAATAACCATGGCAACAGCAGCAGCAGCAGGAGAAGCGGTGGTATAAACATTGCAAAACGCGCATCCATCCGCAAACAGCGATTTACTCCAGTAAAGGCTGGACCCCGAGCCCTGTGTGGATATTAGACTTCATCACTGCTAAGGTGAGGCTGCTTTATTCTACATGTGACACCCTCCGCCCGCTTTTAGCGGGATGGTTGTTGGCTGTCTGCATGTGTGGAGGATTCATGAAAGGATTGGGATGCTCGTTGTTGTACATTACAGCAGAGACAGCTGCTACTGTAGACTGCTGGGTGGTTATAGCGCTGTCAGGCTGAATGAGGATGGCTTTAATAGGAAACGAAGTGTCTCATATATACATCATATGTGCTACTGCTTACTGTATGGATGGTCAACATTGGGCTATGTGTGCTTTTGTGAATAGTCTTAAGGACACTCCACGCTGATAAGTTAACAGAACAAAAGGGAACATTTAAATCACACCAGCTTTTCACAATAAAGGTATTAATTACACGCATTCAAGCAGAATGATCTCAGTGAAATACAGAGTCATTTAATTAACAGGAGGATGTTTGTTAAAGCTGCTCTGCAGTACAGTGTTTGCTGTTTATTATCAGTTTTGCACAGATGCTGGAGTCTGAAATAGTCCTACACAGAGTCTGACATGAACAAAGCAAAGCTCCCACTCCAAAATGAAACAATGCACAATTGTTGTCTTTGTCACAGCAGGCTGCAAAAAGATAAAAATAGAGCTAAAGGATGATACAAGGTTAAACAGATTACAGTTAATAAGGCTGCTCAGGCTCTCGTGACTGATGTAAACATTTCATTAGAGCAGAAAACCACAAGACCACGCTGGAGTACTGGACTGTGTCATTTCAGCAGTTAAACTGAAGTAATTCAATCTCATGACCGTCTTCATACTTTTTGACCAGTCCTTCCAAGAATGCAAAAGCACATGCGCGCACACACACACACACACACACCCATAGTAACCAGTACGTGGTCCTCACAGAAACAGAAGGTGTTTTTCCAAGTGGAGAATATGAACTAGCGAATCTCTTTATGATCTTGACTGCAGATTGCATGCTACTCCAGCAGCTCTCCAAACACCACAAAAGACTTCTGAGGCAGTGAAAGTTGGATTTTCTAGCTACGTTGTTAGCAGCAAAAGCCCTTTGATCATTAGAGAATCTCATTTGGAGACAGTAAGGATGCCAGTCACATCCTTTCAAAGTCATACTCTGACTCATTTAACTCGATAACTCAGGCCACTTGGTCTCTTTTTTGCCTTTGTAGGGATTTGGCATTGTAGCTCCAACAACAAAGAGCCTAATACGGCATCATGGAGGGCTTTAGCAAATGTTAGATTATGCCATCACATGATTGCTAGGCTGGCTCAGTGGATTCCTCTTAAGGACACTCTGTCTCCACATATCCAGTTTTTCTCCTTGAAATAGTCAAGGAGAAGCATGGTTGTAATAACTTTGACAGATCTTGATATTCTTGCTACGTCCCCTCTTTTGCCTCTTATCACTATATTTGGTGATAGTCCTTTGTCTGCTGTGTTCTGCAGAGGGAGTTGGATGTTAATGAATGGAATAATGTCTGGGATTAATTTCCGGCCTGTTTTTGAGCCATGCACACACACACACACACACACACACACACACACACACACACACACACACAGAGCAGCTTCCAGTCGTGGCACACAGTGACTCTGTGCTACGATGACACCTACGCCTATACCTGCAAAATCAGCTCATTCCATATTCAGTCACTGTGAACACGTTCCCTTCTTCATCCTCCCCAGATTGAGATTGGAGATGTCAGTCAGCGTTCCCAGCTGAGCTGACACCAACAGGACTGGCTGGGAGGGGAGGAGGATTTTTAGTTTTTCCTTAAGGCGGAGGAATTACTGGAGCTGCAAACTCTACTCATCCAGGAAGGCCAGCGAGTTTGAGTTTGTGTGTGTACGTGTGAGTGGCCCGCATTAAATAGTAATCAGACAGCAGATGGCTGTTTTGTAATGATTAGTGTTTAATGATTTGCAGCGAGTACAAAATCAGATAGTTTGAAAAAGTGCACAAACAGCAAATTATAAGCATTAGCAGGGCTACGGAATCTGTAATATAGGGGGTAACACTGTACAGCTATCAGAGCACTGCATGTAGTCGAACTAGATAAGGTGAAATGGATATGAAAGAAAAATGATTATTACTGATAAACTTTGTGGTGACTGGTTTAATACTACAGGTCCCAGAATTCTTTAGGCAGCAAACATTCATTGATTAGCTGGTAGACTCTGCCACTAACAATGAAATCTGCTATTGTATATAGAAAGCTATTACAGAATGGAAATTGAAGGAAATTTCTCTAAAAATAACAATATATTATAAAATTAACACAACCAAATAAACTAACTAACTTCACTTTTTGTTCTTTTCTTGTTTATTTCCTCTTATTAGAAAATAAATGAAATATAAAGTAATGTATTACCAATTTATTGCTGAACATAATTCGTTGAATTATGTTTCAAAGCCATGTAAAATTTCTAATGGGAAATACTGGATCCTGGTTGAAAAAGTCTAAAAATAGTGCCTACTGCAATCAGCCTAATTTTTTTTTAACCGAAGATGCTGCTAGGATAAGGCTGCCAAAATTCCGTATTTTTTCTTTGTCTGTCAGCAAATCAAATGAAAAGACCAAACCCAATAAAGGATTTATCTCACTAACAAGTATTGCCTGTGCTGCCCCAAGCGAAAAAACAACACACAAACTATAAATTTGGGATCTATCTTATAGACAAGGGGCTGAGTGCTGCAGACAGGCCGCGGAAGTTAGAAAAAATTAAGAGCAGGACAAACACATTGTTGATTTTCTCGTGGGATTTGTTGACAATATGAAAGTAAGAGTAACTTTTACATAAGATATTCTCTTTTGCTGCCCTTCTACTTTTGCTGACAACATCATCATTATCATGATCATCATTGTCACAGTCATCAAAGGACACACAATCTATCCTATTTAGATAAATGACAGCTGTATGCCTTTGAAACTGTCAGCGTGGGTGCTTTGGTCTGTGCCTCGCTGATTTGATTAACTTTTTGATGAATTTTCAGCCGAGGCTGATAATCAGTGCGTGTACTGACTGCGTGCTCCAGCCATATACTGTAGGTAGAGATTGTTTTGATGGGAAAGAAAGCACATTAACTCCCATGTCCCTGGACTGTGAGTCTCCATTTAATCAAGCACACAGTGTTCATTCTCCTCACTGCCTACCGAACACATTGCTGGAGGAGTGCGCAGCTCCCTCTTATGAATCTCTGAGACAGTGGGTAACAGATAACTAGGACGTTCGCTTTCAACTCAGTGAATTAGGGAAGCAATGAGGCACCTTTGGCTAGCTTCATCAACACTGATTGGCTCATGACATTGTGATGACCGCCATCATTTGTGGTCACCCTCATACACACAAAGCTTCACTCTTAGAGTCTGCCGAGTGTGTCAATGTGACACAACATGCCGAGTCAGCAAGAGGAGGACAACAGTTTCACAGTGTCATTTCTTGTCTCTTTAGGCCATTTGCAGCAGTAGCCAGCTGATGTACTGCAAGAGAGAGGGTTACTGTGTTTGTCAGGATTGTTTGACCGTACTGCATGCTTTTATGTCTCTGTGCTATGGAATGGACATCGTCCTCTACACTGTTGGTTTCAACAGAATAGGGTTCAGGTTTTATTTAAGATTTACTGGCTCTCCTTTCTCCACACTTGGCAAGATTCTTATAATACATCATCTTATCAGCATAAGTAAGGCGAGTGTATCCCTGCCAAGTGAGAAGACACCTTAGACTCACCCTATTTGCGCAAATGAAATTCTGGTGTGGGGAAAGGACACTGGAATAGATTTCTCTGCTCATAAGAAGTGACAAATCACTGACAGTGGGTTTAATCAGGACATTTTTTGCATTTAAAGAGGGCGAATCCCAGACAGAAAACTTGCCAGCACCTTTAAACCAGTTCTTCATTCCAGATAACGTACTCAGAACAAAAAAAAATGTTATAGTTGAAATATTGAACATTTCAGATAATTTAATAACTATTCGCTAAGCACCTCTCCCAAACAACAAGTGAAGAATAACTTCATTAGCTAGGTGCAGATTCATAGCTAGGTGCAGGCCCGTCAAGCTTTTATCTCTCCACATGTTGAAGTGGTGTGTATGGGGCTGTAGTGAGACCATTCCAGCCTAAATTACTTTTTGTAATGTTAAGGTGAAAACATAATAGTTGAAAATACAAACAATCAGGCTACAAGTTGCCAGAGTCTACTTCTGTTTTTTCCTTATCATACTTCAAGACCAGCTAGCTACGGTTTTCTACATGTTGATATTATCAGTGACTTATGAAAGATGTTAACTTTTGTGTCACGACATGCAGCTTTAGCCTCAGTGTTATAGCACTATATCATATAGCCATCAAGAGTACACTTTATGTTTTAAGTGAAAGTCAAGTACCCAGTGAAAATGACTATGAATTGTGATGGTTAATCTGCAACCATTATCATTGTGAAGAATAGAAAACTTGCAGATGTAGCAAAGGAGCTAAAGGGGCTTGACTTAGCAAATAATCAACTACTCTAGTAAGAAAAATGTTATCATATTTAGGCCATGATAGAAGATTAGATGGATTCATAGGATATCTGCAAAGTGTAATTAACAGTAAGTTTTATACTTTAGTAGCCACAAATTAACTTCTCACAATATCCCAGTGTTTAAGCTGCAGCGTTATAAAACCTGTCCAGATAAAGCTTCACTACTTAAAGAAAGTGGACTGAAAACAGCATTATGCTTTTAAGCCAGCTAGGCTGAGGACTGACTTCAGTGCACTTCTGAAAGTTTGACAGCAATGACTTTGTTCCTTTATTGTGTGTGCACTTGTGTACATCTTCCTCTCTTGTAATCACTTCCCATGTCTGTTTTTACAGCACTTACAGGAACATTAACCTTACCGCACACATGCGAGGATTTAGTTTCAAAGCATTCAATGAAGGGTTATTTGATACACTTCACAGTAAACACCGTTGGTGTTTCATCTGCGTGTTCAACTCTCAGGGCACTTTCTCTGAATGCTGCAGAGTATAAAGTCCAAATCTGTGTTTCCCCCTAATGGTTTCTGATATTGTGGACTTGAAGTGAAATTAGATGGACTGCGTTTGGAAGTGCTGCAGAAAAACACTGAGCTTTAATTGTTGTTAATGGAAAACATTCCTCACACGGGTGTGAAGTGAGCAAGCCTGGGATATGTTGATCACAGACTCTTTTAGAGGCATCAATTTTCAGTGGTCTGATGCATTCAGGCACACAGAGTAGGCTATTTGCCGGCATTTGTCTTAATGAGCTGAGGGAATGTTTACACAAGCTTGTACCTGAAAGGCCCTAAAGATAACACTCATTTTAGTGATTGCTGAATCTCTTATCTTCAAGACTAACAGGAACATTTGTCAGCAGTTTAGTTTGTTGTCACGTTTAGATTTTTTCATTCAAGAAGATCATGGGTTTCAGTGTTGTATCTCAAAAGGTCAATAACTTACATTTTCCTATTTTAGGAGGAGGAGACCTTCATCTTCTCAGAATTTTATTTACTCATCAAGGTCTCTAGGGCACCTAAGGCCTTTAAAGAAAAACACTACACATAATTGTGTGATAAAATTATCATTTAGATGAACTAAGCAGACAATATGTACATGTAATTGCCAGTTTTGCAGGGATTTGACGTTTAAACAAAGGGCAAAATATAAGGCAACAGAACTGTACAGTTCATCTAGTCCTACTAATTATACAGATACTGAAGACCTGACATTTACATAATAGGTGCTGAACTCAGATCAGTCCCTAAAATCCTATGTTAAGACAGATACAGCAGAGAAGGCACTTTCCAGCTGCATATATCAGTAACCATACTCTGAAATAATGATATCATGGGATGGTATTCATTTTCTGACATTTACCTGAACAGTGATGATGAGAATTATATTCAGACCAAGATGTTTGTCTTGGTCTCATACGTCAGCTCGCCACGCTGGCCTGCATGAGTCACATCACCTCAGCACACAGAAGAAATAACAGTGTGAGCTAGTTTTAGAAATGTCATCATTTGTCTTATTTTTCACTGTGGGCTCTGTCTTATTGTTGCTTATTCCTCTGATATGTCATATTTATTGGTTGTCTTCTCTCTCGGCAGGTGATGAGTGGGATTATATCATGTCTGAAGTACAGGGAACACTGGAGTTTTCTGTAGAGCTACACAAGTTTCACAATGTGGATCTCTTTCAAAGGGGGTAAGCAATTTATCTCTGCAGAGATCACATTTCTGGAGTCATGACTTTTGTTTATTACCTGGCTTTGCAACTGGCAAGTCAGCAAACTCACAGCACATTCTCATGTTGATTGCTGAGGAAGAATCTTCACATTTTAATATTTGTCAAGAGTAGCTATTTTTTTTTATTCTTTTCCTGCTAAAATGACCTTGATTTAATACAAAAGACAGGACTGAATTCAAAACTTACACATTATATGTATAAAAATAGTATAATGGAGTGCAGTGGGTAACTCTGCATTTCAGATCATCTTTGCGAATTGCTAGATAATAGAATAGAAGAGAATAGATCTTAATTGTCATTGTATTCAAAACAATGAAACACAATATGATGTCAGCACACAAATCATAGGAACAAACTGCAGACCTGGTGAGCCACAGCAGCCCAGAGGAATTGCAAGTTAAAGACAGGTTACTCTGACCTTTGATTTTCGTCCGATCGATTATAATGTTGATAAATAGAAAAAAATGGCTTAATACTAATGAAGATATGACTCATCCTGAAATGAAGAAGGCACAATTTTATTTACGGGGTAAATTAAATTGATATGTTGTCTTTCCCCTCTATGTGGGTGGACTACACCTGTCATCAACATTCAGAGAACAGATTACTCTGCTCTTAAACAGGCAAAACATAGCAACTAGACTACTGCGTCTCCTCTACTTGGCTGAGGTAGATGAAGACTCACACGATAAAAGTGCTGGGTTTCAACCTCTGTAAATCCTCATCATAAATCAACATCAGTATGCCTCATTCAACTCCTTTCAAACTAACAAATGTTTGGCCACACACCTGTGTGAGCTGCAGGCTCTGAAGTAACTGAATGGGGCCTAGAGGCTTCACGGTGCATAGCCATCATCTACCGATACAATAACAGAGCAAAAGCAGAGAGGATCTAAAAACAGAGGCAAAAACAGTTAAGCAAGGCAGGCGGGCTATGGTAGGGAAAGCACAATATACAATCTCAATGGGTGGAAATGGGCTTGTATATGTACTACGAAGTGAGTTACGGAATGAGTAACAGGTGAGTACGTGGGTGGAGAGGAGTCAGGTGGCTGAAATGTGGGAGGAGCTGGGGTTACGGCAGAGGAGGAGGGCAGGTCTGAATGACAGAGTAGTATGGAAAAAGAGGCAGAGAATGAACCAAAGTATGACTTAACTATGACATCTTCCTTACCATCTTTCTATCTGTAATAGAAAGCTATCCATTTTGATAAAGTTTTTTTTCTGTAATAGTAGATGAACAGACACTTAGCAAAACAGAAGTATATTCAATCCTCATGAACTGTGAATGAAAGTTTATTTTATAAACTAGTTAAAATGCACAAGAAAATTGAGGAGACACTTTTTATTTGTAGATACTGTTATCTGCATTTTTCCAGTTGCACTTGTAAGGCAGTAGTGACCTATTACATATATAAAAATATCTATATTTAAATAGAACATTTAAATAGTATGATCTGTATCAATAAGCATATTATTGAATAATGAGTGATAAATGAAAGAGCTACCATCAAAATTTTTATTTTTCCAGTTTACTTTTCCGTGATATCCCATGACATAAAAAAGGGCCATGTTTATCCTGCCATGATGCGTCTGCAGGAAGATTAAATCCTTTCATCTGGCCGGCCTCCAGCTCACTGAAACACCAGCTTTATCAAAATGATTTTCCCTCTCCAAATGGGCTGGGCTAAAGCTTTATCATGGTAATCCCTTCAGCTGAGTGCACTAATATGTTTGTTTTTACCGGTTCCCATGTTGCATCAGATAGCAGCAGAGATCTGGTGTGAACACTGAACACTGATCAGAACTGGGTCCCAGTGTAAAGATGAAGCACGTACATATCTCCCCACATTGAAATGTAGTTGCTGAAATCAATACTAATCCCTGCACCAGTCAGGGGGACCACACAGCTGAACACTTGAGGACCCAGTCGTACACTGATTGCATTAAAAATAGTGATTAAATCTGCATTTGATTTGTAAAAATGGCAATGGCGATAAGCACGGCACTTTTACTTTCCACTAATGGAGGCAAAGTCAGAGTCTTAGATTGCTTCAGATAGAACCCAGCTGCATTTTCCTAATGCTATTTATTCTGTGTAAACTAGTGATCAGTTCTATTGTCTTCCAGCACCTGTTTACCAATAAATATTTTAAATGTCTGCCTTACACCTATGAGTTAATGTAAATAATAATGTTTTTGTTTCTTTATTCATCAACCTTGTCAAGCCTCCATCTCAAGGAGCGCTGTCGCTAACACACTGATGTGGTGACTGTGTTCACAGCCGTGCCTCGGTCTCTCAGACTGCTGATGTGTCCCCAGAGAGCGGCAATGTGCTTTTACACAAAGCTGCGTCGACTTGAACTGTCAAAGTGACCTTTTCAACTTGCATCAGTACATTTTCATCTTACCTTAAATGTTTGCCAGCACTGTAAAATTCTAGCACCAGTGCTCATCTGACACCTTATACAGTATATTTACACCTTTTGAACAGAGGTGCGTTATTATGTCTTTTGCATTATCAATAACCATTTGCCTTTTATCCTTTAATAATTTAGCTACATTTGTACAATTCATGGTTGATTTTGTTTAACATGACATTGTTAACTTGTCATCCATGTCATGAAGAGCACTTCTAAAATTCTGAAGCTGCACCCATCAAGGTTATTATGTAAAACCTGTCTTGTCAGTGCCGGAGTGAGGAAAAAAAAAAGCATCCCATATTCCATCTAGACATGTATCCACAATTAAAAGTTAGATCACACTAAGGGTAGCAAAAATGCAATACTATAAACACAAATGTTTTTTTTTAAATCCAGTGAAAACCTTTTCTAAATAAGCAAGCTCTGACCCTGAGCATTGAAAATACAGCGTGAATTATTGTATAAAACAGAGTTGTCCCACTGGCACACATGAACATTCTAGTGTCAAGTATGGTGATCAGTGAAAAATGTAAATTGTCCCCCGACAGAGATAGAGTGATATTATAAATATCTGTGAAACATCAGAGAGTGTAAATACCCATATATTATAGAAAACTGGATCCAAGCAACCTATTGCCACACCAGCATGTACAGTAAATTTTAAATGTATTTCCTTGATACCCTCAGGGCATTTGGAAATATAAATATTTAAATGTATTCCATGCAGTTTTAAGTGACTGTTATGTTTGTGTCCTCCCCTTCAGGTTCTATCAGGTACGAGCAGGGCTGAAGGTCTCACCTCGGGTGCCCCACAGGTTGATAGCGACAACACAAGACAACACAGGTAAGGGGAAGCGACGCATACATCCTCACACACACACACACACACCACACACACACACTCAGTCATAATATTTTTAGACACCACATAGACTTAACCAGTCTGACAACACTATCCTTACTCTCATCTGCAGATAAGCTCCCAATTTGCTATATTGGTTTTCAGTAATCGTAATCTGTTTTTGCACTTTTGCTAAATGAACCCCTGGGCTGATACATTTGTTCAGCAAATACCAACTGTTTCAAAGCATGTGTCGAGACTGAAGGATTTTAGATTTTAAACACCAGAACTCAGATTCAGTCGTGGGCTGCACTGTTTGCTGTGGTTTGTGTATCTTTCTGTGGTCATTTTGGACCTCTCTGGAGTAGTTTTATGTCTCTTCATGTCTCTCCAGTTTTACATTTTCGTACTAATTATGACATCAGCTTGACTCTAGTCCCTATAGTTTAAAACAAGTTAGAACAGGTCAGGCTTTGTCCACAGTGGTCCATGTCCAAAGAGGACTGAGTGTGAGAAAATCTCACCATGCAGTCTGTGTTTGAATTACACACATTGTGTTGGTCATGGTCATCCTTGAAGTCTGTGTGAAAACAGTAATCTTTCACAGTGTTTTGTGTTAAAGTGCATGGTAGTGCAGTGAGTGCTCTTATTCTGTGCCTGTCCTGGAAAAAGAAGATAATTTTACAGTGTCATGTGGATGCAGAATATGAACATGTCCTACAGTGTCCCCTGGTTTTACTTGTCTCACACATTCATTCCTTCATGTCTTGGCTGTATTCCTGACATCTGTGGATTTAGAAGAGCTTCAATTATAGACATGACTAGAGACGTGACTTTCTTAAAATAGAGCTATCCACAGATGCCAGTGGAAAATAAAGCAACCATATATTTTCACATGTGCGTATTATTATTATTATTTTGGCTTTAGTTGATGGGCAGTGTGGGGAGAGACAGGAAACATGAAGAGGGATATGACAAACAACAAAGGTCCCCCGGCCAGGAGACAAACTGTTTATGTTACAGTTATGCAGTCTGTGCCTTAACCACTAGGCCACCAGGGTACCCTGCCATTTGCATGTTAAGCTGTAGTGGATTTACCTCACAATGCAGAGTAATCTTTAATATCAATTGTGGATTAAAAAAAACAGAGAACAAAGACAACCAAATAGTTTCATCCAGTAACATCCTGTCGAATCTATGTGTGTTCCTACTGTTGTCCCAGCTCTCAGAGATGCATCAGAGAATGAGAATGAGAATGGTGTCTGGAAATTTTACGGTTCCACCTTGTCATAGTGATTTAGGATATTGGCTGTCTTTGGATTGACGACTGACTGACTCACACTGCAGAAAATAGCTTGCATTTATAATCGCATAGTCTTTTACTAAATGGGAACGAGATGGTTTCACATGTTTAAAATGTAAATCAGTTTTCGTTTCTCTTTGCTTGGCTTTTGCTTTCCTTAAAAATGGTTGGTAAAGGCCTGTATCTGTTATCAAACCCCTAACTCTTTTGAGAAGGTTGCTGAGTGTGTTGAGTGCTTCAGAATATGTAAACAACAACATGTGCAACATTAAGCATACAAGTGATAATAGTTTGAATTTAAGTTTCCTAAGATATAAATGTAAGGAGCAGTCAAGTTTGTAACATATTCATACGAAGCTAGACTAGTCTTGCCTCTCTAGCCATGTAATTAAAAAATAACAACATAAAATTGGCAATGCAAAAGTCTAGAGGAAAAGTGTCAATCAAGTCAAGGGTTCTATTTATTTATTTATTTTTTACTAATGTATATATTTCAGTTGAGCTTTTTACTCAAAAACAAATGTTTATATGGTCAAAAATTCGCAAAATCTGTGTTTTACCTTTGTCTACAGTATTAAAACCTGTAGATACACTTTCCAGTGCATCCATTACTGAGAGGAGACTGATTTGTGAGTGTCAGCTAAAAAATCAATGAACAACACAGAGGTTTTTTTTTTTTGCCTTCTGGTAGTTATACTGGTGTACTTACCAAATTAACCTCTAATCTTGTGATAGCTCATAGGGAGAGGTTTCCAACAGGTGGTCACATGACCATGTAGCTTCAATCATTGTTGATTTACCTGCATGTGAAATACAGGCTGTGCAGTCCAGTGCAGTGGCCATGTTGTCTGTTTCACTGGCTGCTGTACAATAAAATATACTCCATTTGTAACTGAAAATGAAATGTCTGATTAGTGTATTGTATGCAGAGAAGCATTAGTCATGGAAATAAAGAGATTTTACAGTTAGATTATCTGTCAGGATGCTGCTCTGACTAAACTAGATGTAGCATTGCTGTGCCTCAATTCTTTTGCATCACATTTGGTAGAGTTGCAGTTCAGAAGGTTCAATCTTATCAGTGTCAACTGACTCATTGTTATTCACTCTAAGGGTGTTATTCACTTTCTAATTTAGACTTTCATTTAAGCGAGAGTAAAACAGTGTTATTTTAGTCTAGGAGTTTTTCACATTTCACTCTGGCTTGGTGTTAGGGTACAGGAAGAATTATTGTATTTCAAAAGCATCCACTATCCATAGAGCCTAAGGTTGTTAATTTTGGCCTTGCAGTTGTGGAGCTATAACTAATAGATATCAGGTGAAAATGCCACGAAATACCTAGGACTTAAAACTTAAATGTTCTGGCCTTAACAATTTCCTTTTAAAGTAATTTCATCAGTGGTTTGAGTTAATCTTGAGTTAATCAAGAATGCTATAGATAACCAGAAACCAACTAGGTAAAGGGTAATAAAAGCAGGACTTTATTCATGCACTGTGTGTTTTACATCTTTTAATTTCTAATACAATTACCTACAGATGGTTTCTATCATAAAAGATTCCTTACACCTTGTCCTCTTTTGTATTCATAGGTTGTGACACAGTGTTTCTGAACCTACCCAAGCATTAAAATCTCTGGCAATGCAGGAAGCCGTTTCACTGGCAATACTGATTCACAGTAATAATGGCTATTTTTAGCCTGTCATGACTGGAGCACCATGTGTGTATGTGTGTCTGTGTGTGCACACGGATGGTCTGATGTAACTGCATGTGTGAGGACCACTTCTTGACAGTTCAGCCCACTGTGCCTGCGAGGACACTTTGAATTGTGAGAACATTTACTTCCTGAGTATAATTAAATCTCATTTTTGGGTTATGTAAAGACCAGGACTTTATTTCTGGGCATGTAGTGTCTATGGTTAAGGTAAAAGCCATGTGGGTAATAATGTATCAGTTTCCATGTTCTCACAGATCAGAGCCAGAATCTGTGTGTGTAGTTGTGTGGTGGGAAGAATGTGGCTTATTGTGAAGGCAATCTATCTCAGTCTGAGACTGTGACAGTGTGTCATATTCAGTAAAACACAGTGACAGGACTACCAGCAGGGAAGATTCACCTCATTATGGATGGAGAGAAATCCTAAATAGCCAAAAATATTCATAGATTGTAATGGAAATGATAAAAATAGCAGTTCAGTAGTCTTGCTCTCAATAGTCTATTTTTAGGGTGTTAAATCCTGGAGGTGCAGTTTTACATGATGTCAGGTGAAGAACAGAAGGTAGAGCAATGTCCAGCTGGAGGAGGCTTCAGCATGAAACAAGAAGCGTACTGTGCAATGCCTCAGTCCAGGTGTGTATAAATACAGACAAATCAGTTTCAGTTAAGGATGCACTCGGTTGATTTATTAGTAATTTTATCTGGTTTTTAAAATCAAACCTGTGATGTCAAAGAAACTGACCCTCAGTGAGTCTGCAATACATGCAAACATCCAGTATGAAAAGATATTAATACTATTTATTTATTTACTTCATACTGCTGAAGGAAAATCTTTCTGTCCAAATCTATTGAAATCAGTAACATGTAGATGCATTGAAGTGGCTATTATCAATAATATAATACCAATGGATCACATGACTACTTGTATATGACAGGGGTCACTCATAGTGACAACTGCTGTATTTTAGCATCAGCTCATTGTTTTGACCATTCATTCTCACTGGTTTCATCTGCACTGTTTTGAGACACAGGAGATAGCAGTTAGCAACAAGAAGTTTATGGAGACCAAGATGGGGCTAAACCGATGGTGACTATTGGCCTTTTATTCAATGGGTTTCCAAAAACACCTAACATGCTATACTCTATATGGCACCCCATGCAATAACTAGAGATGCTGTGCTACAGTTCAGGGCTTTTGTTTTCATCAAATCATTTCCAAGTTTAAAAAACCAAAGCCAAAAATACATCTTAAATAAGTTAGGTTTGGAGGTGTTGGTTAGCTTATTTTTTCACACTGGACAAAGCAAGGCTATCTGTTTCCCTTTGCTTCCAGTCTTTATGTTAAGCTAGAGCTCCAAACATAAGCTTGATATGGATCTTCTAATTTGATGCACAGATAGAAGGCAAGCCAATAAGCCTACAACTATTGCATAAATAAATAGTTCACCATTGCATTATATGCATTGCGTATATGCATGTGTTAAATATTTATTTCTAGTTATAGTTATTCCTCTAGTCTATTTCCTGCAGATATTGCAATCCTATATTGCTGTGTATTAACTCTATGAACAAGGTCACATATTCAATAACTGCTCTAAAGAACTGCAGCCTATATATATTCCATTGACTGCAATCCTATATTTTACTAGGCATATGTGGCAAATAAGGAACACTGCAGCAATGTACATTACAGCGAGGATCATATCCATATTGTAATTGGAAGGCTGCAGCCCTCCCCTCCCCTCCACTTTGCAGCTCCTTCCACAAGGTCATGTATTAAGCCTGTACACCTCACAGGCTGAATCCTGAGCATAAATGCACCAGCCAGCACTCCATCCAGCGATAGGCAATGCATTCATCATATACAGACACAGGAAATAATCCCTTACCGTGTTCTCTGTGAAAGTGTATGCTTGACATTTCAATTGTCTGTGCCCTTCAGACAAATGAATTGCGTGTGAAGGATCGTGCCACACTCTCAACCGAAGCATTTAATGACTGTGATTCACGCACAATAACATGATGATTTTCAAGTCATCATGTAAACTGGGAGAACTGGATTGCTGTTTACGGTTAGCCCTACTGGGTGGACTAAGATACTCCCTCATATTAGTATCATGAAGAGCCGTTCTGCGTTGAGAGTTTTGTGTGTTTTACTGATAGGGAGTGACTGGCACGCACACACACACACACAGACACACACACACACACACACTCACACATAGCAGATGTAGAGCACCAGAGGCTGAAAGCAGATTATTTCCAGCACAGACTCACTGTGGCTAAAGCTTAAGGGAATTTCAGCAGGTTTTAATGTGCAGGATGTGATAATGTCCCAACACCTGTGAGAACTGCAGTATACCAAAATGTCAGAGGAGTAGGGGTTTGATGTGTTTCTGTTGCTCTAACTCACTATAAACATGAAAACAGTTAAATCTATAGTAAACACATTTATATAAAATACTATTGAACATTTCAAGTTTTATCTAAGCATTAGCATACTTTGTTGTCAGGTAAATTAGGTAAACATTTTTTTTGCAAATTGTAGTTTATTCAGACATTTAAAAAGACCACTTCTGCCAGGAAAAGAAAAAAGATAGATGAAATCTGGGAAGATTCTCAGTCATCTAGGTCATGATATATCTAGAGGTGCAAAGTCACAAGCAACTGGACTTGCTTTAAATTCTTGAAATTGTTCTGCTGGAAAGTTCTCTCTAAAGCAAGGGTTATAATAAAAAATGACATATAAGTCATGTTTATTTTATTAAGTCAAAATCATGAAATACTAAGGTATGAGTTAGTAAGTCTTATCTTTTGACCTGTCTAATATTTTTGACACACAATCATATGACTTTGGCTCTAATTTAACAGGTACTATGTTAGGCTATATTAGGCTATTCATTTTTATTTAACTGGCAGATATGGGTTTCAATTCCTAGTAATAAAATGCACCTTTTTTTAATTCATTGCACTCAGTGGTTTTGCTGTTGCTGTAGTCCTGCTTAGTCTGGTGTGAGATGTAGCTTGTGGTGACTAAATATTAGCAAACTTTAGACATACATAGATTCAGACTGAGGTTGCTGTGTTACTCTTTGCTAATTGTACCACTTGTGGCCACAGTGGCAAACGCTTAAAGCCTGGCTTTCATTCAAACAAGGAAAAACATACTGTGATATTAGGCAGTTCTGTGAGGACAGTGTTGGGTACGTCTTACAATGTACAGCATAATGAAATCAATGCAATGCAAACATAATCTACAGGCTCAGTCATAACTCTTAACGTTGAAATATTTACAAAAACAGTACTTGTGCATTGCTGTTTTATTGGATTGCATTACATAACATTGTACAGGTGCTGCTCTCTTTTTTTGGCTTCCCCCCTTGAATGCAAATGGCTATCAATGTCAAAGCAGAGATCTTAGCAAAGCAGCTTTGTCATCGAGTCTTATCACTTCTCCCCTGGTACATAGTGTAATGATTGATCAATCCGGTAAAACAAATTGGCATTCAAAGGAAGTACAGCACTGTATGTGTGAGTGTGTGAGAATAGCAAGGGCGACTGCAGCAGCTACAGTTAATTGATTTTGTGACTTTGGCCCCACCGAAGGGCCACCCAGCACAGGAGAGAGGGCATGGAAGCCCCCGGGGGAATCTTGACTCCCTCACGGGTCAAACACACACAGAATCATTTATGATAATTCCTCTGAACAGTCTAGAGTCTTTAATCCACCTAACTTTTCTTTAGACAGAGGGCAGAAACCCAGATGAAGACAAGAAGCACGTCAAAAACAAAAAATCAAAGCCATATTTGTCTGACTGTGAGGAGAGAGTGGTAACGCAGAGCCACAGCTCCTTCCACATACAGTATATTCCCAGAGGGATTACACCGTCTCTGTCACACATCCACCAAGTCTTTGACAACAGTCATGCTCCCACACATCCACACATCCCGTCATCCTGGCTGGGGCTGCTTGATGCTGCAAGTAGTGACAGCATTATCAGGAAGAGGCCTGCAGAGAGGGGGAGAGTAGGAATGAGATAGAAAAGAGCACAGCCTCAGCAGGGGATTTCAAAGACCTCTCACGGCTCCCAGCTGGACAGCAACTCTGCCTCAGTGACTGCAGTCCTGCCAGGGAGAATGCGTCAGTAGCAAAGAGTAAACATCGTGCATAAAGAAGCTGGAACATGGTGAAAATCGAAACACAAGGGGACTCATTTATCAATTCTCGGTACACATAGTCCAGTGCAAAGATGATGATGCACACATCCAATTTATCAACTTTAGGAACACTCCTGACCATGTATACCAAAAAAGCCCTTGCTACAATAGCTTCCTCCATTTTGGACACTCTGTCCCTTTAGAGGTCAGCACTGACAATACGGCTTGCTGTGGTACTGGTGAATCAAAGCTCACCAAAGCTGAACTCAGTGCACTCTCAACTCCAATGAGTGAATCCACTAACTGATGATTCAGTTTAAATGAACTGATATCACCACACAATGTTGGTATTTGGATGTGACCGCACCTTTAGAAGAGAAGATCGTTAAGACTCTCATGTTTCAACGTTAATATGAAGCTACAACCAGCAGATGTTATCTTAGCTTAGCATGAATACTGAAAGCAGAGGAAACAGCTAGTCTGGCTTTATTTAAAGGGAACAAGCAGCAACTTTAAAGCTAACTAACACCCATATTCTATTTTGTTTGATCTATATCAGAAAGTAATGTAAAAATGA
The DNA here is from genome assembly GCF_001640805.2 of Lates calcarifer. NCBI lineage: Eukaryota > Metazoa > Chordata > Actinopteri > Centropomidae > Lates > Lates calcarifer. The sequence continues at coordinate 3,846,972 of NC_066835.1, forward strand.
GTAAAGTAAATTAGATATTGAAAAATCTGCACTGATGTTTGCAGCTAACTCCCATGAAGAAGATAAACAAAATGCTCCCAACATATTTCCCAAACTGCAGAACTATTTCTTAAAGGCTACTGGGACTTTAAAACAGACATGGTTGACCATATGTCATTTTTAATTTGTTCTATGCATGCTATGGCATTTAGATAGCTCATTTAATGTTCCCAGGTCTATTATTGGCCTTAATCATACCTACTGAATTTAAAACTTGGACAAATGCAAAGCTAGACTTGAGAGTGTAGGGGCATGGGGCATAAATTGGAGGAAACATGACCTATTGCTGTTACACACACATATGTAAAACTACTGTTAAACATATTTTCTTCTGGATCTGGAGAAATAGTCTCAAATCTGTGTCTACATCTGAATATACATAAGATCCCTCACAAATCCCAGTAAGCATTTGCAAATGTCAAGTCAGATATTCACAAGACTTCCACTTTTTCAAATGAGTACATCTGAATGCAAATATCAGGTGATGAAAATGAAAGGCCTAGATTTATTTTTGGCTCTTATTACATATTCATATTCATGTTCATATTCTACTGCAGTTCGGTCAATCAGTGATACTACAGGAGCATTGAGCTGATGGTTATTGTTCATGCTGTTGTGTCCCACATCAGGAGAATGCAGCTTCAGCTCTGCGGGGGTTTACGACGGCACCGTGTTCAGCCGGATATTTCAGATCCTTTACAGAAATGAGGAGATCGCTGTGAATGACTGTATGATCTTCAAAGTCCACCTGCTACTGGACGGAGAAAGGGTGAGTCATGCTGGTGACATTTTCTGCACACACACACACACACACACACACACGCATACACTTCCTGTTGAAGCAGAGAAGAAAAAGAGAGATTAGGGAATACCATTTGGTTGCTTGCATTTTATTAGTAGCCTGGCTGTAAAATGCATGACAGATAATTATAGTGAAAACAGCTGTATAACAATTTTGTTCTATAGCTGCAGCTTGAATTTTTACAACATATTAAATGGTCATTAATTATTGCATTTTATCTTCCTCTGTTCCCTCCAACACACACGTCCCCATTCCCACCATGTGACACAAACAATACTGTCTTCTCATTACATAGAGATTTAAACAGCAGTTCACATAACTGTGTAGTGAAGAAGTAATATCAATATGCTGAATAAGGAAAGAGAAATACTGTTCTGTCATGCTGTCTGTAGACTGTTACTGACTTGCTAAATCTGATGCTGTATGTTTATCAGTGTTTCACACCTACCTAGAAAACCTGGTGATAAAATCAGTGGCTTTTTTGGTCATAGGGTTTAATGTTAATGTGCTAACTTCAAATGTATTGGCAACATATCTACACGCTTGATGCTTGAGTGATCTAAAGCAGTGGTCCCCAAACTTCTTAGCCATGCTAGCAGGTAGCACTAGAGATGACAGCTGAGGGAAATGCATCTCAACACCAACTGATACCATACATTGTTATCATGCTATGTAGCATAAGTTAGCAGGCCAGAAGACAGTGAACATGGTAAATATTACACCAGCTGCTAGCATTGTCATAGTGAGCAGTTTCACACACAAATGTTAGATTTTCTGTTTGTTACAAAAAAACATTTTGAGTCTCTGAGACATATGAATCTACTGCCGGCAATGTGAGCATTGTAGCTGAGGTGGCACCATTTAGTATTATGCCTGTGGGGTTCTGAATTGGTAACAACCAATGCAGCACAGGCAGCGTATGACCCCAGTTTTTTACTGTTATATGAATGCAACTTTAATCTTGCTGCTTGAACCTATTAAAATGAAGCTATCAGTGAAGGGTCTATGTACACACAGGCTGTCACAGATTTTCTTATGTTTATGTGCTGTGAGCAGTTCAACCAAGGACTCTTTAAAAGAAAGGAAACTGATTAGAGGAAAAAAAAATCAAATAGTAAAATCCATGTTTTTTCCCCCTGTTCTTTATCCCGTTAATCATGTTGCACCCCCTCAGATTTATCCTTCAAGCCTCTGGAGGAGGGTCAGATCCCCAGACTGGGAACAATTGATTGTTGTGCTTCACAGACACAACATAGCCCCTTCCTCAGCAAAGTGCAGAAACTGTAGCAAATACAGGCACAAACAAAATGATGATCAGTTGGTTTCATTCCACTTTCAGCCAGCAGCCACTTTCCTTCTAAGCAGTTCTCAACAGTAACAGGACCTGTCTGTGGTCTAGGTTCTCACCCTTCTCTGGGGGGGGGCTACTTGCAAGATTTTTTTTAAACCAGAGATATCAGGTTTCGAAAAAAGACATACAGGGTTCTGCAGAATGGCATAGTTATTTCCTCTGTGTTAACCATTATAGACTCAGAATCATTGTGAGCATTACTGAGTTCAACAACGTGTCTCTCGGTATTAATGTGCTTTAATTGACAGACAAATGCAAATTGTCTGTGCCCCAGACTGCCCATGTTCAGCTCAAATGATCAGGCGTGTAAACCTGTCAGACAGCTATTGACATACTGTCTTTTCCGGTTTAACTGTGAGCATGACCCCGAAAATCCACTCTGCTTGTTTTTTTTGTTTTTTTTTTCTGTTGGGAGCCACCAAACCTCAAATTGATCAGCGGTGACAGCAATGAGACACGTCCCGAGGCTGGGATGTGAGGAGGTTAAGATGGCCCCTCTCAAAGCTAATCATCCATGTGATAGCCATAGCTCACACACTGACATCACCCTGCACCATCATCTGCTCTCTGACATATGTCTACAGTACAGACGCCGACATTACTGTGGAGGGATCCCTGCTTCAGTCAGAACGTGGATATTCTGTCTTGTCGTGGCTCCTAATTTTAGACGTTCATGTGAGGTATGGAGACAGAGGAGCTTAAAGGCATATCAGATTCCAACTGTAAGCTCTCCCGAAGGCTCCCTGCTCATTAACCTTCCGGAGGTTATCTGCTGCTGACAACTACAGATAGCACAGACAAAAATAGCCCCTCATTTCCCCTGTGTAGACTATGTATGTATGCTTAATCAATCAGAACATCAATATTGGGCAGAACTTCAGATCTGTATTTACTGTATGTGTGCGGCTGTGTATGTGTGTGTGTTTGTGTTTTGGTTTAACGTTAGAAAAAAGAGAGGAAGAACTGTGTATAACCTTTATTATAACCAGCAATTCTGCATCTTAATCTTCAAAAGACTCCATTACATCCACTGTCGGCACCACCTTTGTTTGCTCATACCTTTTATTTTTCCACTTTGTTGTTCAAATTTGAATAGGCACTCTGTACTGGCATACGCCACAATATTCTATGGCACTCTGAATATGAGAGTAATTTGATTCTGTTCAGTTCACACTGGATTAAAAGAAACACAGGAATACAGTTTGTAGCCCACACAGAGAACATAAACACTTCATTAAAAAGAACTTTGAAGTGACTAAATCAGAATTGCAAACAAGGCTGGTCACAGTAGGTTGCATTGCAAACAGCACTATTCATCCACACACAACTGTATATATAGTCACCATATTGTTGTTGATTACTTCCATCTCATTGATTTCATGTTTGAAATGCTGATGAGTGACAAATACAACCATATAGGACCACAGTACCACTGTGTGGATATTTGAATGTTGTTGTGATTTTTTTTAAATTTAATTTTTTAATAGTCACAGTAGAAGCATTATTCTACCAATGGCAGTGTCAGGTTGCTGGTTGGTTGGTTGACCACATTGGCCTAGATTTAAACAGCTTAACAAATGTTGAATGGATTGCTGTGAAATTGCAACAAATCCCTAGATGATGAATTCTAGTGACAATCTTTTATTTTAAGTTCAGCTGTGTGCTTACCAGCAAGTGTTAGCACACATGCTAAACTATGATGGCAAACATAGCAAGTGAATATTACCTGCAAAACATCAGCTGTACTTCAGCAGGATGTGCACTTAAGCCTCAAAAAGTAGATTTTCATCTACTTGTTTTCATGCACTTTTTTAACTTGCACATAAAAAAACCTGAGTGGAAACACTGGAACTTTGGAAAAAAAAAAAACTCAAAATATGACAAAAAGCTTTTTATGCTTGGATGAGGTGGTTCACTGAAGCTTCAGCTCCACTCAAGAGACTAACAGTAGTGGCAGAGAAAAACATCAGATCTGTGTGGAGTGATGAGCTGACTGTAAGCCTCCTTTAAATTAATATGTGAAACAAACAGAAATGCCATATTTCCATCATCTTTGGACTGACTTTTATAGACTTCATCTTACTTGTGTTCACCCAAATGGAGAATTAGCACCACCAACTGTTTGTCTTCATGTGCCCAGCTTTTAATATTCACACAGTAGTTGTGGATGGAAGTGTGCATTCATTTGCTTCAACAGTCTGCTTCCATTTCATTATTTTCTCTACCCCCTCCATGTCGCCTATTCCCTGTATTGTTCATGCATTAACAACACTACTGTTCCAATGTTTTGCAGGTGGAGGAAGCCTTGAGTGAGGTGGACTTTCAGTTGAAGCTGGACCTTCACTTCACTGACAATGAACAACAGTAGGTTTTTTTTCTTTTTAGCAGTTTTGGAGTTTTGGAAATGTGTTCCTGTGTGTCTGTGTGTATGTATGTGTTTGAGAGAGAATACTAGAGTTTCCAGTGCAAACTAGGCATGAATAAGGCCTATTATGTTCTTTGGCTCATAGCCATCTCTTTAAGCACCTGATCACAACTTCTGTGCTGGCAATACATGATTACAGTGATTTGTTTGTTTGCTTGGAACAAATGAAAGGAGAAATGAGTACTTTGCATTAGCATACACTGCAAAAGTTTTGTTGAAGCTCTGCTATTGTATCAGCCAGCAGCTGTGCATTTGCTGCAAGTATAGTTAGTGTTTGTGTGTTCAAACATTCAAGTCTCCGTTTTTGTCATACCTGTGTGATTATAGTACTTGAACAGTACTACAGAGGACTGAATTAGGGAGCACCTTCACTATATCATAGCATAGGCACTGGTTGCTTTTACTCTGAGTCTGTATGACTGTAGAATATCTTCAAGGTCTCCATTACCATTCCAGTCAGGACACAGACTTTTTCTCAGACTCTTTCTGAGCGGCAAGGACAATAAACATGTCCTTAATGATGACATCAACACACACACACACATTCCCAGACATTTTTTAATAAAGCTGGCAAAAGGCAAAGACATTTGTCAGTGATAGCTCCCACTCTCTACACAAAGAGCTGCATGCACCCTTTAGTATCAAGGCACATACTCTCCAGGCTCAGAAGTAATATATGCTAACAGTTCTTTTTATTATCTGCAATAAAATCACTTAATTAAGTTTTGCATCAGTACTTAAACACTATAATAAAATCTCAGTCTGTCAGTCTGTTTCTTCTAAATTTGTGTTTACCTGTTGTCACTCTTTGCAAATTTATAATTTATTGCTTGATTTTATTCTGACCATTGATCAGATGTGTCTGTGTTTAACTGAAATAAGCACCAAAGATGAGGGAAACAGTAAGAACATATATTTTACATATTTGCCATTTATGTGCTAATGTCTCTCATCTATCTGTCTCTCCTTCCATTTCTTAGGCTGGCAGAGATAGCAACTGTCCCGTTGATCAGCAGTCGTACCCTCAGCCTCCACTTCCACCCGCGGAGAGGCCTCCACCACCACGTCCCTGTCATGTTTGACTACTTCCACCTGTCCGTCATTTCTGTCTCCATACATGCCTCACTGGTTGCCTTACATCAGCCGCTAATCAGGTAGAGTTAAGATGGGCTTTACAGTTATTTGCATTTGACTAGATTTGGAATTCACAAAAGGCACAAACTCTGATGTGATATAAGCCTTGGGACCCAATTGACTGTTCAATAAGTCTTGCTCTTGCTATGACTGACAAGCTTTTCAGTCCTCTACCCAACGTAATGTTTACAACAGAAGCCAATTTACCAATCGCAATTCTTGATCATTTCTGCAAAAATGGGTTCATGATTTCAGACAGAGGTAGACAAAATCAGGCTTCTTGTTCTGATCGCGACCATTAATTTATCAGCTGTTAGCTAGTTAATTAAGCTTAGCTCCAAGTTGCTTAAAAACAATCTATGGCTGAATTATTAATGTTTCAAAATGAGAATCTTGGCTACATTTCTCTGCTAAAAGTCTGAGGCTAAAGCCATGTGTCCTGGGCAAAAGTATCATCACCAGTTGATGATTCATGTAGAAGACATGGAAATGAAGAAAGAGCATACTTGTTTTTATTTTCAAACACAATGTATTTATTTCTAACTTCACAAGAAAAAAGGCAACTTTGCTGGATTATAAATCTCTCCCTTTCCAACAAAGAGCAGACAAGACCTAAAACTGAGATAGCATCCATACCCATCTTCTGCACGGTGGATAAATTATACAGTGGATGTACTAATCTTGAACAGTTTCCTGTTATATCACAAACAGATGTAGTTTAGTCAGTATATGATGCATTCAAAGTAATGCTTGGTATGCAGGTTGTAAGTTAGTTAGCCAAACATGCTAGGCAGCACAAGTTACTATTTAGTACATTCCTTACAGTTAAGCTCTAGTGTTTGTGGTTTTTGAAAAGCTTACAAAGATACCACTCTTTAAGTACAGAATATTGCTCTTACTACAGCACCATGGACACCACTTTGGCATGTAGAGAAAGCAAAAGCTTAACAGGCCTGCTGTGCCAAGCTACGATTGCTAAATTGAGATTGGACTATCATTTGGGGAAAAGGTTGAGCAATTAGAGAATATGCCTTTATTGTTGGTTGTTTAATTGTAAAACCGTTTAGACCGAAGAGATTTAGGGGTTTGGATGAAAACTGCAGTATAGTTTCATGAATATCAGGAACAGAGAGGAACTCAAGATATTGAACTGTTGGTGCAGCTTGTTGCTTCCTGTATTTGTTCTGCCAGTCGCAATTAAGAGTGTATCAGTTAGCTGCTTTAATGGATCGTTTTCCAAACACTTATCTGATGAATTCAGCTGTCAATATCATAAACTCAGTCTTTAGCCATGCATTACATAGATTACCACAGCACTTGAGTGATTGGAACAGTAGCAACCCCCATTTCTCAACTTATCTGTTCTCCTTCACACACACACACACACACACACAAACACTAATGTTTGTCCCTGCATGTGTCCTCCCTGTTCTCTCTCCAGCTTTGCACGTACAGGGAAGGGCTCCTGGCTGGGAAAGGGCTCGCCAGAGAGCACAAGCGACCCATCTGCCATGTCTGTAGAGAACCTTGTGTTCGGAGCTGGCTACTGCAAGCCTGTCATATCTGAGGTATGTTAACCTTTAGCTGTTCAGCAGTGTTTACATAGAAAGTCACAGAGAGTCAAGCCATTTGTTCACAACGCTTAAAAACATCTCAAAATGAGCGAGGCGTTGTCCCCATTCAGCCGTTTGTTCCTTTTTTTAAAGCAAGCAGCTAAATGCCAAACGATGACGTAAACGTGATCTCTGTTTAGAGGCCGATGGATTTAGCTGTGATTTGTTTTGGCATGTCATCCAGAAGCAACAGGATTCAGCCCAAGAGCTCAGCAGAGAGTCATTTTGGTCTGGATTACAGATCCTGGACCTGTCTGTCCCTCAGAATCATCATTTTTTTGGGCTCCATGGAGTCTTGGAGGCTTAAAGACCAGTGGCCAACACAGAGATTATTACTGTGCTGCACCATGGCTTTTCAGAATATCTGATTAACCCACCTGCCCAGGCATGTAGACTCCAGGTTTAGCATCTGGAAGTGATAGCAGCTCTCACTGGAAATGATGGTGTAGTCTTGTCAACTCACTCTCATGCCTCTGTGCTCATTTACACTGCAGAATTACACGATGACAGAAATGATAATCCAGTTACTGTTATCATAATTATTAATCAGGATTATAGATGTTTGACTTTACAAGAATTTTGTTATTTTATTGGACTGTTATCACCTTATAATACAGTTATATGTTTTTCAGTGCAGTGTTTCTCAAATGGCAGCAGGTGCAAAATGTTGCCGCTCTTATTGTGAACAGTGAACAAATTTAGTCATTTCAGGTGGCTGCTGAGACAAACTTGTTCTATATATAGTTTTATATTTCACAATTTCTATTTGTGATTAGGTTTTAAATTCCTCTCTGCGGAAATCAGGTGTATCTGTGCTACTGATTCCACACAATATAAATTTCTAAGAGTATACAGCTTGTGCTATATATTAATCTTCACTGTGTATTTATCTGTGTTTAACACTTCAAACTGGAAAAAAGTTGTAAGTGTGCCCTGGTGGTAAGTCTCTGCAATGAAAAGGAACAGTATGTATATATAGTTTATACTACTAACTGCTAAAACAGTATATTAATCCTTTGAAGATTAGTATGTAGTATATACTGTATAGAATTACTATACAGATTAGTATGTATATATAATCTGTTATCTGGACTGTTATTACATGTCACTTTGCATGTCATTTTTTCAGTCAATAGTCAGTATTCATTTATAGGATTTTCCTCACCTAACCAAGTAACTGGGTCTTGCTGTAGCCATTATCTTTAATCACATCATGCCTTATCTGTAGTCTTCGTTGGCCAATTATACCTACTGTATGTACAGTTGTAAAGCTGTGGGTTCCATTTTTTCCACCCTTTTATAACGCAGATCTCTCCGTTCCCTGTGGACGTCACAGTCTACACAGTAAATCTTAATGAGCGCCCCAGTTGCCCCCTTCCCTCCTCCCCTTGGTTTTTACTCCCACCCCTGGCTGGGCACTTTAATAAGCTCTGCGTTTAGCCAAGCAGGGGGGTTTCGTTTGATCACAGTAATGAGTTCTGCTCACAAGCGCCACGTACCACATAGCTGCAGGTGAAATCTGCACACAACGCCGCCTCCTCCTTCACCTTTATTTATTTAGAGCTTTTTACCTGCGGCTACGTTTCGTTTTCAGCACTTTCCTCCTTAATGCTGCGCCTTGTCCTCCAAGTGTTATGAAAAAAAAGAATTACATGTTGTAGATTTCCATTGATATCAGCTGTTACATCTCAAAAGGAGAGAAAAAAGTTCCCTCAGTGGTATAAAAGGATATTTTGAGAGGAAAATGATGCTGTTAGAAGTAAGACCTGAAAATGTTTGGAGTCTTTGGTGGAAGTAAAACTGTGTTTTGAGGATAACAACTCAGAAATCACACCAGAATAAAGCTCTCCTTCACCAATATGAACTGTCTTTGTCTTGATGCTTAGCACAACAACACGCTGTGATGTTGAACTTAAAAAAAAAAAAAGCTTCCACAGCAACAGACAAAGGCAGATATTCTCATGTCAGGTGAGTTAGAACTGGGGCGCATCCCAAAGCATTGTCAGCACAGAGAGAAACTATATGGCTTTAAGGATAATGACTAGTTCATACAGAAAAATAGATATTTTTCTTTGCCCTTCACTCACAGACTGATCCTGGCAGGCCTCTATAAAGCTAAAGCAAATTATGAAAGTAAACATACAGATGTTCCTTCCTGGTTTGGGTATACTGCGCTGCTGCAATTACAGAGCACACACAGGTATGATGATAGGGCCGGAGACTTGAGTTGCTTGGGGCAAATTACAGTACATCCCCAGATACTCGGCCGTTGCGTGCCTTTCAAAGCTCTGAGCCCCGCTGGCGCTGCCAAAACATCCCAGCCATGGGAAGAACTCTAGGGGGACCAGAAATTTGCAGGTCAAGGACCAGCGGACGAGGGCAACCGGTGGTCACATTCAAACCTGACTGGCTCCAAATCATGACGGCTGATGTGTACAATGATAGCTGTTCTAGCGCAGGGCCATTATCTCTTCAGAGAGATCAATGAGAGACATGATTAAAGCATTAAGACTGGGATGATTTGTAGCTTTGTGAGCAGAGACTTGTCTTGCACTCAACACTTCCTGTAAATTGCAATGGTGAAATACAGTTAATATCTCTACTACACTGTTAGAGAGCCATCTACTGGAAACATGGTCCATATTACAGCTCGTATTAGGTAATTCACTCAAAAGCAGGGGAGATTGTGCTTGAACTCCAGAAGCTATTCTTATTTTCTCCCTTGTTATTTGCTGCTCCCTCATCAATCTTCTTGGCACCTTCAGCTCTGTATCTCACAAATAATTTTTAAATGTTTCAGCATGTGATCTTAACACAGCAAATAGATCTTCATTTTCTCTGCTCACTATTTCATATACTCTGTTTCAATTTTTTCTTGTTTATCTAGCCATAAAAAACTGTCACGCTGTGGATTCTGGGTCAACCTCCTATGCTTGTGAAATTTTAAATGGTCATAACAGGGATGCGTTACATCCTCTTGTGCTACATACATGTATTGATCTGCTTTTACAGCTCACAGCAAGCTGTGTTTAGGGCCCATTTGTTGCTAACGTCCTTTTTGATCTTCCAAGTAATTATCACAACTTTGCAGACCCAGAAACGAGCTCCCCTTAAAACACAAGGTCATAGATGAGCCTGCACAACTGTTGCAGTGGAGGCTATAAAGTTCAAGTATGTGTCCATGTCCGTTATTAAGGAAGGACATTTTTCTGAGAGGTGACTACTGACCTACATAGCAGCTGACATTTCCTCTGGGTCCTCTTCTCTGCAGGGGAGCTTTTATGTGCCCAGTGAGAACTGCCTACAGAGAGCTCATACATGGCACCGAAGGCTCTGTCGCCTCCTGTTGGTGGCTCACAGAGGCCTGCACACCTACTACACCGCACTGATGAAGGAAATCCCACAGCTCCAGCAGACTCCACTGGACTCAGGTGAGTATATTCAAAGCTCTGTTTTCATTTTTGCTCTCTGGTCCTTAAAATATCTGGAAAAGTCTTCAAATAAATGATTGAAATTTAAAATCTATCAATTGAAACAGGTAAAAGTTCTGCATTCAACAGTTTACTAGCAGTCTGTACAAGTACAGAAGTTTTATCAACAGAATCAGCAGAAAATGAAAAGTAGAAGCACTCATTACCTCTGACACAGTCATGTGTGAGCAATATTTTACTGTTGTTATTAGTTTAGGTGAAACTGATTTGGATCATATACTGTTAATTAGTGTAAATCTGTATCATAGTTTATGAGCTTATCATATGTTTTGGGTGAAAACTGTAAAATCTAAAATGTAACTGTTAACTGTGCAGTAAAAAGTATGATGTTTGCCTCTGAAATGTAGTGGAGCAGAATTGTATGACCTTTAACAATTAATTAGATTAACTTAATCCTCATCATTTATTTTATAGTTTCAGTCTTTACTTCCTAAGGGATCATCTTACAGCTCCGTGTTGTTATTCAAGATTTTAAATTAAATCTTATGTTTGGTCCTAATTAGTACTGCAAAGATTCAAATATATTGCTTTGTGTCATTACATTTGTAGTTACACTGTTTTCTGGCTTAGTACACACAGTGTAATGAAATCCCTTGCACTAAGCTCTACAAATAACCTTCTTTCAACAGAGGTGCTGCCTGTAGAGGAAACTCTAAATCAGCTCACAATAGAATTACAGGTATGTTACAGCCATGTCAAAGACATTTTTATATTGCCTTGTGATGGACAATAAAGTTTTTCTAAGCTAATTTGGATATTATTGTTATAGTTACATTGTTTTTGATTTTTTATTGTGTTTTGATGATGTTTATTTTTTAAATGCCATGTATGTAAATTTGTATAATTATATATGCAAAATTGCAAGGCAGAGCATGGCTTGTCATGTCTGACAGTTTGTTCATTTTTGCTGTACTCACCGGTACAAGCACAATTTGCATATTTTAGAAAATAAATCAAGTGCTTTCATCCTCTTTCTCACAGCAATCTAAATAAATGAAGAACTGCACTGTTGGACAGCGGATGTTACTTTAGATGGTGCTAAACATTGTCTTTGTGAAGTGATGAAGGGGATCATTAAGCCATTAGATAATTATAGCTTTTAAATGTTGATGTATTTGTGGATTTGATATGATGGAGCAGCTGCTATCACATAGAGACAAGCATGTGTTGATTGATTTACACATTTAACAGTAGTTTCCTACAACAATCCAAAGACCTGCAAGTCAGGAAGATTGCAGACGCTCTATTGTTGGTAGGTATAAATATGTTAGCAAGAAAACCAAGGATCCTAGAATAGAATAATGTGAGATGTATTTTGGGCAGTCTTTGACAGCTACTGCATTGAGTTTGATAATATACTTTTCTGTTCCCGTCAGCTGCAGGAGGGCCATGAGAAGGTAGCAGAGCAGATCAGCCGGGATGTGAGCCAGCTCTGCTCCCAGCTGGCTGCTCTGTGGAGCCGCTTCCTGGAGGCCGCTGTGCTCAACCCCCACATCCTCTCCTATCTGGCCCAGGAGCACCACACGCTCAGGGTGAGAATCACACTCCATCAAAGACAGGCTTATACAATGCTCAAACGTCATCATTTACTCGTCTTCCCTGAGCCACGGTCTCCGTATTAGAAGGCAGTGGTGATGATTTGTTTAATATTAGCCATTTCCGTCCTCTCCACCCACACTAAAATACAAAAATACTACAGAACAATCAAAATGGTTTCATAACCATTGACATTCTTAGCACTGTAAGTATCTCCTTAAGGCACGTTGTGAACAATTTTCTAAAAGGTCTAGCAAGCTATTGAATAAAATTTTCTTTCACCACACTGAAATGGTCTCTCTGAGCAGACATATAAAGTAAAATAACATTACAACCAGTTGTGATTAGGAAGGAACCTCTATGTTGGACTAGGAAAATGATCAGAATTATGACCAGTGGTAGCCAAAAACTGGTGAAAGTTTTATCTCTAAGAAGAAATACACATTACTGTCTTTTTCCACTTCCTTTATGTATGTGAATATGGTTATCTATATCTATATATACCATACTACATCTGCTAAGTGTTGTATAAATCAGGACAATATTCCCAATCTGTACCTCTCTAGTGTGATCACAAAATATTACATAAATGTAATACATGTATATATATTTTTTCAATCACAGTCTTTGCTTATCTTCTCTATTACAGTGCATTATGATTCAGCAAATAAAATCAGTTATGAATGGGCCATGACTTTAATGTTGAATATAAAGCATGTCAAGATGTTATTAGATACATGTGTTCACTTCTGGAGGTTTAAATTAGGAAGACAATAGGATGTGTTTGAAATATTATATCGGTCATGTCTACAAAAAAAGTTGTCTCTCTACTTTTCTGTCTCTCTTCATCAGGCTACATGAACACATGACCATGACTAGTTAAATGGTTAATACGGTTTGCAAAGATACACACCATTACCATGGATATTTACATTTCTTACATATCGGTCAATATTGATAATTAGAAATGACTATCAAGGAAAACAATATCATCATTTCTATTTTGTGATATAAAATAATATTGCAACAATTATTATTACGGCTCTAGTTTTGACACGATGCACGTATACAGTACAGTATTAAATTGAATGGCATAAACACAACAAGCACACTTACTGCTCTCTGTCAATTCAGTCCCAACACGATTATCTTATGTACTGATCTTAGACCAGCATTCACAGCAGCAGCTTATATCACTCTGCCCTGTGGTCTTTCAGTATTAACTGCGAATGCTGTTTGTTTGAAAACCACACTAAGATAATGGAAGGCATGTGAGGGCAAGGATGCTTTGTCACATCTAGATAGGATGACAGAGTGCCAGCAGACCTGTGATCAGAAGACCAATCTCTCAACAGAATGTGCATGAATGTGAAAAGATAAGATGCCATTCTAGACCTCAATAGCTTAAACCCAGCTGAGCAGGCTAATATAATTTTCAGTGCAATTTCTATCTAATCACTGGGCTGTTTAATATGAATATGTGTTTCACAGTGGAGTAGCTCTCAAGGCTCTCTTACGTGGCACTGTTTCGTCTCAGTTGTCTGAAAATAATGAACATGTTTGCTTTGGTATTAGATTACCCTGAGGGAATACCATCATTCCGCCACCCACCAGTGGAGTTAGGATTTCAATTAACACTTATTTTGTAATTATTATGGGGTGAAAATACACCAGAAAATAGTGTTTGTGGTGATTTGCCTGTCACAGTGGCTGACTTTCAAGGATGATGCATTTCGAATTGGAGCTGGAGAAGGAGAAAGCTTTGGAAGTGATTTCAATTTTCTTTGTGTGTAAACCTTGAATTTTTGACTCAGTTAGACTGTTAGATTGTTGTAATCATCCTATTGATTAATGCTATTAAAGATGAGATTGAGGCTCTGCTAAAGTGAAAACCTATTTGTCTGTTTCTGGAAACATCAGGTCAGGAGGTTCTCAGAGGCGTACTTCTTTACTGAACACCCCAAAGAGATATCTCTGACTTTTCAAGAGGAATTGTAAGTATAGGTCTTCTCAGGAAAAGACAAATTAATTCTATGAATGGAGAGAAGTGTGATATTTATGATATTACTCCTCTAATGCAGAATCAACAGACATGGCCAGATAGCTGCAGAAGTGCGGAGTTCAGACTACCTGATCAAGATGCCTCCTTTACCGGTTGAGTGCCTGGACATTGATGGAGACTGGAACAGCCTGCCCATCATCTTTGAGGATAGATATGTGGAGTCTCCTCAAACAGGTGATACAAAAGGTCAGTGAAACTGTTGCCTTACTTACACCTAATCACTGATTTCTGCTTTTCAAGGCAAAAGCTTTACTCAAGAACTATAATATCCTTTTTTATTCCAGAGTGGGATTCACATGTGCCAGTGCCTGCAACTACTGAAAAGTGGACCAGCTCAGATCCCGCCATCACTCCTTCCAACAGGATTCTTGAAAGTAGACGGGGAGCCAGATCACCAGCAATACCCTCGGATCCCTTGGACAGTGATGACTGCATGGACCTGCCTACATATGTCTCCTTTATAGCGGAGCAGAGTAAGACCCGCACGAACATCAGACGTATCCAGAGTCCCATTCCTCCTGAGGACAGAGCTGAACTCTCTCAAACAGAGGCAGAAGACTTGAAGGAACCAGTGGAAAAACAAGACCAGGTTGGAGAGGACTGTAGTTCAGGCTTGAGGTACATCACAGCTAAGACATGTGATGCGGATCCATATAGAGATGAAGCAGTCCTGGTTCACTCCTCACACCACAATACCCTCACTGACTCTACCAACAGCACTGATGAGTCTCCTGCTCATCATGTAACAGAAAATACCATCCAACTTTGTGATGCCACAAACGAGAGCAATGCAAGAGAGAGTGAAAACAATGAAGAGGAGTCTGACATTGCAATGCCATTAAATCACTCCATGGATGATGAGAGTGAGGATGTTCCTCTCATAAGCCTACCCACAGCCTATGCACACCCCGTTATATCTCCCTTTCCCGGTGATCTCAAAAAAGAGATGACTCACCGTGGAGGCCTGGTGGGCTCCAAAATCATGAAGCGCTCGTCCTCTGTCATTTCCGACTCAGGTATCGAGAGTGAGCCCAGCTCAGTAGCATGGCCTGTGGAGGCCGCGCTGCGTGGTCGACCTCCACTTGACTTTTCCAGTGAACGGGAGCTGCCACGGCAAATAGTGTGCCGCCACCCAGTCCACCGCAGCTCTCTAGAAGGCCTGCAGATGGAGAGTAATGGCAGCCTTCCAAGTGGAGGTATACAGGCCTCACTCACCTCTATTAGCTCCCTCCCCTATGAGGAGGACCAGCAACAGAGGCAGCTCAGCAAACTGACTAAGTCAGTCTCAGCGCCACAGATAAGTAGCCCAGAAGACACTGAAGAAGACCATATGCTGCTCAACCAGGAAACAGATACTAAGGGCTTAGTGCAACACCAGGATTCATGTAAGATTAACTGTTCTTCTTTGATCAGCAACCTGGATTCAGAGCAATCTGAATCATCTCTATTAGACACAAGTTCAATGACAAATCTTGGCCATATTCTCAAGGAGAGTATTAGCCCTGAAAAGTCAAACATTTCGCAGTACCTGTCAGAGACATACAGACCCAAGACAGTGTTAAGTGGTGTGTCTGAAGTGTTGTGTCTACAAGAGTCTGTTGAAAGCCCTCATGTGAAGGAAAGTACTGTTATTGGCAGCTATGGGGAGAATATTAAACATCAAACACACATCAGTGGAGTGAGTGCCTCAGTGGAGGATGTGCATCTCATTGAGTCGGAAGCAGTGCCCTGCAGCTGTGGAAACAAACCATGTGTGCATAAAAGTGCAGCAGATCAGGAGAGAATTAACACTGGAGATGAGTGCCACCATTTCCATCAGACTGAACTGCTCGGTGTTGAGGACCTGGAGGGTCTGGATCCCTCCCAAACACCTCTAGAGCCTTCAGGTCTTCAATTCTCCCACGACCTTCCCAACAGTACCACCACCACACAGAGGCCAAATGACCTTACAGGACTGACAGCCAGTGATATCATAACATCTTCTGACCTTAATGGGATATCATCCAGTGAGAAAGAGCCTTTAGAATGCCAGGCTAAGTCCGCTAAGATTCCCAACTCAGGGCTGGCCTTTGTGAATAAGAAGATGGTGGAGGTGGTGAACATGTCAGTGTCCTGTGCCCCAACTTGTCTGCCATTTTCTTCTGTTCTGAGAGACTCTCCGTCCATCAGTGGAATGTCCACTCGCCAGGCTACCTCACCTATCACCCATCAGCCCCTGGGCTCCTTTGGTATCATCTCCTCATCCTCTCTCAATCCCCTTAACATGGATGAGGAGACCAATGAACGAATGCTAAAGTAAGTTTATGTTTAAACTGAATTCTGTATTAGCAAAGGACAAATTGTGCTGTAAATGTATCTTTGTCACTACATAGACAGTGACAGTGACTAACAGCCAGACAGCAGCCAGCTACACAACACATAAGAGCCACAGTTTGTGAACTGAAACCACATTGGCTTCTTATGTTCAAGCCAGGATCCATGTCTTAAGTTGAACCTTAGCTTGCTGAGCAAGCTACCAAACAAACTGGTAAAACCACTGATGTTGGCAGGCTACACAGCAAATTAGGTAGTCGGCTGTAGCGCTTTTAGCAGCTTAAAAAAGTACTTGCAAATTTCAAGATGGTTGATGCTAAATTTTTTGTTCCGTGTTCTTCTTCTTCCTTTTTCCCTTCCTTTCAGTAATAATAAAAAATAAATTATGAGCCCTGTATTTGAAAGTCGCTTTCGACAGGATTTTTGACCTAAAAAAGGAATGGCCCATGTGATTTCAGTCAGACTGAGAATAATGCCTTTCTGACCTGGGTGCCAACAAATAATGTTTCTGAAAATGCAGGCCCTCTCCCAAGGAAAACTTTGTAGGAGTGACATTATAATCCACACCAACTGCTAGAAACAAGGCCAAAACACAAGGTTTTATGGGTATGCAGAGACGGCTGTTGACATCTGGTGCAGTAGCTGGCAGTTACTCATGCTTGGAAAGCCTAGCATAACAAAATGAAGTGAGGGCAAATTTGAAGCGAGGAAGTGAAGATGAGGTGAAATGCCTCCTGAGTGTATTAAATCACATCAAAGAGTGTGCAGACAAATCCATCACGATTAACTGAAAGTACAGGAACTGGAATCGGATTTGTTTTGACTCCTGCATGGCTAAAATCTGTAACCTGGCTGGATGACAGGGTAATAAAACTTGAAAAGCTACTTGTAAGTCTACAAGACTTTTGGTCATAAGCCTCCGTTTGCATGGAAAGGGGCAGTGTGAACTGAAATTAATAATTATAATTATAATAATAATTATAAAATTAATAAAATAGAAAAAAGGCTTGTTTTTAAGAGATGGAGTTTTAGTGAAACATCAAGATCAGCATTTCATTTCTGTGTTTGTAACTAAGGTTTGCATTATTTGCTTGTCTTTGCACATTACTGGAAAGTTATTTTTCAATTTATTGCTAACATACAGAATATAATCTCTCTTGTTCTTTTCTGAATGTCATTTCCCTTTTCTCCAGTTTCTACAAAGCCAAAGAGGAGCTGTTCAAAGAGTTGAGCTTTCAGGCCAACTTGTACAGTGACCTCCCTCTCCTGGCATCAGATCTGCCCTACTTCCCCCCTGAGGAGGACGATGAGGAGTTTGATGACGGCATACACCTTGTAGTGTGTGTCCATGGGCTTGATGGTGAGTATGCACACAGCAGAACTGCAAGAACGTTAATAGCTATTAAACGGACACATCCGCAGCATATTGTACATCTTTTTTTAGATCTCAGTGTCCTATTAGCATTGTAAATGTAATATAGTCTCTCAGAGTATGTCCTACAAACTTAAAATATCACATCGCACTGTGGAGCCTGTGAATACTAATTTCTTAAAACTTATTCCAGGTGTCTCTTAAATGATTAATGGGCACTCTTCATAAGAGCTGAGCCAGAAAGAGTGTGTATAATTTCCTCTCTGCTTCCAGGAAACAGTGCAGATCTTCGGCTGGTGAAAACTTTTATTGAGTTAGGGCTGCCAGGATCCAGGCTCGACTTCCTCATGTCTGAGAGGAACCAGGTACGCTTGTAAGATGACGGTGACGGGAGCAAATTGATAACATGTACAGTCGCATTCTGTGAAAGTGCTCTAAGACAATTTGCAGAGTGCTGACGGCCATGCTTTTCTTTTTGCCGTTTCCCTGCCAGACTGACACGTTTGCAGATTTCGACACCATGACAGACAGGCTGCTGGATGAGATCATTCAGCATATCCAACTGTACAATCTCACCATAGGCAGGATAAGGTCAGTCGCTCAACTTTAATACCATGCAACACGCACATTACTGACAACTCTCCTTTTGATCTTGATTGATTATTTGAGGTGGCAACAGAGCTGGAACAATTATCAACTTAAGCAGCATTTAGTTTGGTCAGTAGATGGCAGCAGAGTCTGCACATTGACACTTGTGCTCGGCATGAATGCCTTAACTTATAGGAGTCACTGTCTTCCTGATAATACAGTATATAGAGTGTACAAAGTCAAAATGGATAAGTGGCACAAAATTGATGAAAAGGTCTTATCACTCGGTGCCAATAAGTTTCTGACTTTCACTTGATAGACTATGCTCCTTTATGCAGCTCTACATTGCCTAGTTCCCATCAAATTAAGCTATTCATCTTCCCGCTTAATTGCCCTCAATGTGCCAATTTATTTTTTTTTGTGAGAGTTTCCGCCCAAGTTTGTTAACTTTCTTTATTGTGGCTTATTCTCTAGAGAGTACGAATCAAAGACAAAAGCAATGGACTGCCACCACAGCATCTGGTTCTTTCCACATTACCTCTATATTTAGTTTGGTGGGAGACAGATGAGAAGGAGCAGACATGGTGATGAGGGATTTTGGGTAGAGCTGTAGCAGTACAGTAATTAAACTAAGTGACAGACATAGCTTCATGAATCTAATATTTCCCTCTGCTGGGAAGACGCTATTAATTTGTATGGTATGTCCTCTATGTTAGCATCATTAAGTTGTCATTGCCTTTGAGAATGTTTAAACATTTAGCAAGTTAATGAATTCCCTATAATTACCAGTGTTGTGGTTAAAATCTCCAAATAGCATCCATTGGAACTAGTTTCTACTTACAGCATGAGCCTATAATAAGATATTGTGCAGAGTCAGAGGTCAGTAGCGTTGGAGGCACTGTTTTTCCAGCCACCCACTCAAGTTGCAAGTTTATCTCTCTGAAAGTAGTTTGTCTTCGGCCAACAGCTTCATCGGCCACTCTCTGGGGAACGTCATCATCCGCTCAGTGCTGACGAGGCCCCGCTTCCGCTGCTATTTGCCCAAACTGCACACTTTCCTCTCGCTGTCGGGCCCACACTTGGGAACGCTCTACAACAACAGCACATTGGTCAGCACAGGTGAGGCCACTGTTCAGCTCTGGGAAAACACACACTGCAGATGTGCTGTATTTACAATGCTGCACAGTGCTGCATTTCGATGTTTTATGCTCCTCAGTCTTTTATCTAGGATATCTAGGAATACCATCCATACTGCTCAGCGTCTATGCTGGGTGTTTAAAAAGCAGGAGGCCTGATGGTGTATATGTCTGTGTTGCTTAGGTCTGTGGTTAATGCAGAAGCTGAAGAAATCAGGATCCTTGCTGCAGCTCACCTTCAGAGATCATGTTGATCCACGGAAAACATTCCTCTATCTCCTGAGTCAGAAACCAGGTATGGTATAAAAGTGGCCGAATTTGAAACAGAGGCACTATATTGACTGCCTCACTTTACAGACTATTACTTGAAAGACAGTCTGTTCAAATATTCATGAAAATGTTGTCATCTTGTCTTTTTTGTCAAATTTCTGTGTATGTCAGCTCGCTAATGCTCAAACCCCTGCCAGTGAGCTGTGAGAGGCCTGTGAGAGGCCTCCCCACTGTGCGAGTGGAACAAAGCAGTCGTTTGTCACACAGGCTTGAAGAAGATAAGCCTGAAAACGCTTTTTTTTCCCCCTCCAGAGCTGTGGCAGGCTGACAAAATGATCCAAACCCTGTCATTGGAAACCCACCAGTGCACTCCCTTAAAAGCACACTGACAGGAGACTAGAGAAAAAACACAGTTTTATCGTATCAAGCCTGTCATTGTACTTTGTGACTGTACTTTGCGTTTTACAACCAATTCACTCCTTTCCCCTCTCTCTCACACACACACACACACACATACACACACATTCATACGCTCTGCAGCCTCATTTACTCGTTTGTTTTGTGTCCTTTTAGGGCTCCAGTTCTTCAAGAACGTGGTGTTGGTGGCGTCGCCACAGGACCGCTATGTTCCCTTCCACTCTGCTAGAATAGAGATGTGCAAAACTGCTCTCAAAGACAGAACCACAGGTCAGGAATACATACTGTGTATCAATGCTATACTGGGTTCTCTTATCTGAAATTTTTACAATATCTTTCAATATTTTAGAATGACAATCCCACTTCTTCTTCTTCTGTGCTATTATTGGGTGCTGAGTCAGTTTTCTGACTCCATGGCTCTTCCTTACTTGCGCTTTTGTTATAGGTTACAGTACAATATTATCCTGTAATTTACACATGTGGCCCACTGTGACCATCATTCAACAAAAGTCACATCTGCACACTTGAAGAAATGTTAACCTTTAGCTACACATCACTTCTTATCTACAGTATACTGTAGGCGGATGCATCAACATTCTGTTGGGGCTTCTAAAAAAGTTTTAATTAGGTTGTTTCTGGGGGTTATAAAGTTGTGTTGTTACAATTTTCTGAGACCAGTGACTGAGAAACAATAAATTAAAATGGATTAGTCTCGTCTGGACAATACTCAATCCCCTTAATAAGGTCAGTACCTGAAGCAGTACCAATCCATTGTATCGTGTGAAAGCATCTCTAATAACAAATTACCTTACACTTTGACAGTGCTCTTGACTATTTTGTTTTAAACGAAAGGGTTAGTGTTTCTACCACAGTTTGTTCTTGGCAAGATATATCATGGAACACTGAAACTCACACAATGTTGTCCATCCATATGTGACATGCAGCTGTGTATATACTTTTTTTGGGGGGTGGGGTAGGGGGGGTGTTTATGCTGGTGAGCCAACCCTGGCGCAAAAAAGAGCAGAATTTAGCATTACATATGTGATCTATTAATATAAATGATGTATATAAATAATATTATATAAATATCTATTGAATATAAAATATATTTCTGTACATAGTAGAACGCACTGTAACTTTCCTTATTTTTGCTCTGAAGGGCCTGTGTACACTGAGATGATCAACAACCTCCTGCAGCCACTTGTGGAGGCTAAAGAGTGCCGGCTGATCCGCCAGAATGTGTTCCATGCTCTGCCCAACACAGCCAACACCCTGATTGGCCGTGCCGCCCACATTGCTGTCTTGGACTCTGAGCTTTTCCTGGAGAAGTTCTTCTTAGTGGCAGGACTCAACTACTTCAAATAAAGGTGCTAGTACTGCAGGCCGACAGGACAGAACCTGTTGGTGGCTGACGGAGCTGAATTGGAGGAAAACATACCTTCACCATGTACAGTATATGTAATGTATATAACCCCTGGTATCCAAGAGGCAAGACCTGTATATCCCATTGGTTAGGATTGTTAGCAGCTGTTAAAAAGATCAGTGTATTGTGACTGTTTAACTTGCTGACTCAGAAGTTTGAGTTTGACGTGTAGCCATGCAAAACAAAACACCTGACATCTATCACTGGACTGATTGTAGATGTTTTGTTGGCCTTATGAATAACCTCTCAGCCAGCACACTAACAGATGCTAATTGTGGTCTAAAGCATTTAACTACTATCCCTTTAGAGCTGGTTTAGAGCATTTAGCATCACTGGTTGATTGAATTCTTCTTTAAGGGTTACATTGTTGATAGTCTTGCACAATCCTTAGAAGCGAGGCAACAGATGTGCAGCATTTATCCCCCTTGATTGTACATTACATTGTACAAGTATTTTGTTGTACAAAACATTGATGTTCCTTTATACAGAAATTAGTATATTGTTTAAAATTATTTATTTTTTATCTGCTTATGTACCTACAGTGTAAGTAGTCCATCTAAATGTGATCCTTTGTGTGTTGTTATCATCAAATCCATAAAAATGAAATTAACATGTTCATAATACAATGCAGGTGGAAGTGTTACATTATGTAGCCTATAATTCAGTATATTGGATACTGTAAGAGCCAGCTTTTTCATACATTATTTCATCAGTTTATTAATGTTTAATTGCACATTAGTTCAACCTAACTCATTGACCCTGATTAAGCATTAAGCTATATTATATTACAGTATCTTTGATACTAAATGACTCTGCCTGCTTCGTAGCTTCTGTTGCCTGACTGATGTTGACTGACTAAATTTGTGATCGTTTGCCAAGCCCCACTCCCCTTAATGACCATTGTTAAACCTGTCAGCTTTGCAGAAGTTTCCATTGAAATTAAATTCAAGTTTTTACAATTTTTTTAAGTTACAGAAAATGAAGCCTGAAAATGAAAATCCTAATTAATGCTTGTTTCCATTGGCTGCTTTTATGCCATCAGGAGATGGTTGCATTGAGATAAACAGCTGATAGCATTAATTCTCCTGTTGGCATTAAACCATTGCAGAGAAAGAGAGTTGACATAATTCAACAAACACCAGTCAAACCCCAAACAAACAAACAAACAAAAAAAAAAAATGTGAGAACTAACTAGCTAGCTAATTAAGCTAATGTTAGCTACAGGAGTAGGTTGAAAACATGCTGGGATTTACAAACGGAAAAGGAACCAAAATGCAGAACTCGAAATAACAAAGATGGGTTTATTGTGAAATAACAAAACACTTGACGAAGGCAGGCTTCCAAACGAAAGGTGGACTCAGCCGTGAGTCAAAAACTTAAAATGCTGATGAAGGGACTGGCAGGCAGGCTTCCAAACAAAAGCTGGACTCAGCCGTGAGTCAAAAACTTAGAATGCAGATCTCCAGGGCGTGGCAGATGAACAAAGTTAATAAACTGGTATCTGGGTTTGGGGAGAGACAAAGTTAGCCAACAAATGGAGAGGGTTTCAGAAAAGGAGCTAAGGAGTCTTGAGCTTGAATACCATGCTGGCAAACGTACGATCTGACGAAGACTGAACTGAAGGACCAGGGTATAAATGCAGGTGATAAATCAGGTGAGGTAATGAACCAGATTGATGTCAGGAGTGCTTGATTGAGTGGAGGGAAACTCAGGTAGGAGGAGATAACCAGATAGCCACGCCCTGGAAAACAAACATAGACAGGGGGAGACAAACAGGAGACACAGGGAAGAGAAACACACTGACCACAAGAGGGGAGAGAGGCATACTGCCAAATCCTAACAAAACATCCTTGCATAATTGGACATTATGGAAAAAATAAGATAGACTATTAATTAGTTCTAACAAATCCCCGCTAGCTACTTGTGAATGGACTTTTTACAATGTAGCTTTTTACAATGTAACCCGAGTAATATAACCTAGAAGAACCTTGAATCATGTGACAGGGAGGCAGAAAACAGACTTACTCATGTAATCAACAGCAAATAAACTGTACGTATAACGTGAAAAAGACACACATTATGGATGACTATATAGTGCAATCTTCTGGTCTAATGACCATCACTTTCTTAATGAACCGTTTTAAATTGTAGATTAAAATCCTCATATGTATGGATTTTATAAGGCTCTTTGAAATGTATTATTTTTTAAATGGCGTGAATCAGGGTGTCATTGCTTTTGTTTTCTGGAAAACTGGATTATTTTGTGTAATACGGACCCACTGCCAAGACTCTCCCTCACACGCTATCATTTTCTATAAACTAAGTTCAGTATGATGCATGATGATAGCAGGGAAGCACCGTCGTAGCAGACTCTCATGTTGTTTAACACATGATGCCATATTTTGATCATCTCATCAGCAAAATCCGAACTCTGTAGTGTAAATTATTTTTTATTTTTTCCACCACAACCTTTGCTGTCACATTCAAGCGTGACAGGAGAGGTTTAGTTTTCCAGCATACCAGTGAGTGATGAGGTTTCCTCATCACTGTGCTGTCCATCAAGTGATGTTTACATTCTGGCATCAGAGAACTGTTATCATAAATGTCTCATATCCAGCAGTGGCTGTGCATCTGCTGCATATGTAGTTATGTACATATAGAGAGCTATATTTAACCTTTGCACTGGTTTGATGGCAAGTGCACTTTATTGACAACCTTGAATCAACCTCCACTAGCTTTACAAAGTCCAAACAGCTATTTTTTGTTTATACAAGCACTGCTTCTTTACATCTGAAGGTTGCGTCCCGCACTTGTTGTAAAAACTGACCTCGGCTGTCTGTGTCAGCCATTCAAGCATTGTATTGTCTTCAGAGTGTGCTGTCTCGGAGAACAACCGTTGACATCACAAAGTGGTCTTTTCTACGTGGAAGCTGGTGCCATGGCGCTGCACGGTAAGCAGAGTGTCACCGTGATTGACTCTAATCAAATGGGCCCCTTTAGGACACGGAGATCGCTCTCAAAAAGCCACTAAGCAAAGCTGCGTAAGCAATCTGTAGGTGCTGCCATGCATCATGCATCATTTCCCAACCTCCCCTGCAACACATTCACACGCACACACACATACTGTATATGGATGAGGCTTTAGCTTGTTTGCTTTTCCTCTGAATGTGCGTTTAGGACCACACGTGTTTACCCAAAGGGGTCAGCGAGAATCGATGGAGGGAAAAAGTGTTTCTGGTATTGAGACTGGTCCCCTCAAGGGCAAATGCAGGTTTGAAATTGTTTCATGAGATGGATGGCTGTCCTGTAAAAGATTTCACTTGAACTTGTGGTATTAGATGCGAAAAAAAATTCAACTCCATTCATGTAGAATGGAAAAAAACATTTTTGTTTCTTTGTTTTAATGTCTAAATATGTGTTAAGTGTACAGTAATGCTGCTGTCATAACTGAGAGTGAATTCAGACGTGATCCATAAATCCAATAGATCCTTGCAAGTGCTGTCAACCTTCAAAACTAGCTGACTTGAACCTTTTTGTATTTGATTACCCTTTACTGAGAGTCATGATCATTTGTAGGGTAGGGGTGTGTGTGTGTGTGTGTGTGTGTGTAGGTTGGTGGAGGATGGTGTGTCATATGAATATGTGAACGAAAGGAGATGTGTTGTCATTGTCTGTTCGTCGCTGGAGCATCCTTCATGTGTTTGAACTGAATGTAAAAAATGTTTGATTTCACTGTGAGGAACATGTATTTATTTCATTCTGCAGTTCTTTTGCTGAATGTATAACATGTTAAGTACAGTAAATACTACTTCATCTGTGCCAATACTACTCTAATATTTTTCTATGTTGCTGACTGTATGTATGTACTCCTTAGTAGCTTGTGTTCTATGTAAAAATATAAATACAAATATATATAAATATATATATAGAAAGCATAGCATTATTATAACAGATATGATGTTACAATAAAAACGTTCCTTTTGCATAATTTGTCTGTTTCCTGTTTGTGTTTGTTAAGACTGCTTTCAGTTCCTGTGAACTTCAAATTACGCTTATAGGAAATTATGTTTTTTGACCTGTTTTTATCTTGTGATATTTGCCAGTTTTCCAATTATCCAGTTTCTGTTATATTCCAATTCCTTTAATCCTAAAACATTTTTTACAACAATAACATTTTTGACATCAAGTTAACATTCATGTTACCAAGTTATTTTGTAGTTACTGCAGGCTCACAAGATCTCAAATCATTTGTAAGCTTTTACTGGACTACTACTACTGGACTTCTACAAAAGGTATCCTATTAGGTCCTACTGAAGCTGGAAATCTTTAAAAACAGGTCACAAATATATACTTTCATTTTCTAAAAAGGCTCAGTCATGTCTTAAAGCAGCTGGGCACTGTGGGTTTGAGCAAATGCTGCTCAAACAAGAAGAAATGGTGTATTTATCAGGGACTATTTTAAGATGGGGATTAATACACATCATTTAGTCAGAATAAAATGTCAATGAGAGCAACAGTGTGACATGTTTCACTCGTTCGTTCATTTAATGTTTTTTTTTTTTTGTCTTTGCTCATGACAATAAGGAAACTACACAATATTACCACCCTTATCCTAATGTTCCAGTGTACTAGTTTAATTCATACTGAATGTAGTTAACCAAACGTTATCACTTCCATCATATCAGACTGCTACCTGTTTTTTCCTAAAAGTTCAATAGAGACCACTACGCCCTACCTGCAGACCAATATACTGGTCTCACCCTGGCTGCCATCCTGTCAGTGTCCCTGAGCGGTGCTTGTGCTGTGTGCAGATATGTGGCTGGTTCTTGCCTCAGTCCACAGAGGCAGATTTGTCACAGCCTTTAACTTCTGTCTGTGTATATTCTATTAACGAGCCCTGTTGTGGGACAACAATGACTTGCCATTTGTATTGTCCGTTGGTGACACGCGCAGTAAACGAATCATAGCAGCAATCCCCCACTGATGCCCCATTTCAACTGCATCAATTTATGACTTCCAGGTTTGAGATACCCCAGAGCTATAAATCCAGGCCACAACAATCCATACTCAATTTGATTTCAGGGTGTTCTTTCTCATTCCACCGTCCATTCGTCACTGCATGTTGAACTCATGATCCTACTGAGGCTAGTTAGAGTCCCTCTACTTGCTTTTTTCCCCTCTTTCTTCCCTCCCTGAAATCAATAGAGCTCATTTTTCCACCCCGACCCTAAAGACGTCACCCCCGTCGCCGAAAACTGATGAGGGAACCACGCTCGCACATAGTAATGTCGTTGATTTGCTGCAAGTTAACATCAATTGGTTGGTCACATTCAGTTAATATCAAACGCAATGAAATCATAGCAAATAAAAGGCGTATTCTTGTTTACAGCTCAGCTCGTGTGCAAACACGTCCCCTTGGAGACCTATCTTATTCTGCATGTGTCGCTCCTCCTCGCCCATAAAGCGGAGGAAAAATGATTTTGTCATTAAATCCATCACTCGGAGTTGATTGAAGCGGTGTTCATTCCTTTGTTTGCCTTGTGAAGGAGGGAAACCATTAGTCCCAGGGTGATACTTTGGGCAGGCATCGTCAGTAAGCAAGCCGCCAGTGGGAGTAATTATTGCTGCATGAAACTGTCGGTGCTGGAAGGTAATAAGATCTCACATGGTCTCATTATCTCCCATGACACTGATGAGGATTTCACACCCAAATATCAGGAACATAAAGCAGCACAATTGCAGCAGAACTGGACTTTCAGGATTGCTTTGGAATGATGTCTTTCTAGTTTTGATGTTCTCTTTAAGTCTGGAAGTGTACAAATTGCTACAGAGGAAAAGCAAATTGTTACAGATTTTTCTACACAATCATGTTTATGTAGTTTGCAGAATTTTTCTTTGAAAGCCTCTTCCAACCGAGAACAATAACACCCTGGCACAAAGTACATGCTCTCAAGTGTGTTATTACAACCAGCAGACAGACACGAATAGAATCCTTTTTATTTAAGGCTCTGCTCCATAACACAAAGTGACCATAATGGGACTTGACAGGGCTGTAAATCAATACCAGTAACTGATTTTTGGCTTTCTGAACTCAGTTTCTGGCCTGCTGTCTTCTCATTAGAATATCATATTATACTTCAAAGAAAGTATTTTTAAACCAAAAATCTAAACCTACAATGATGCTAATGAGAGAAACTTTAGCTTTGATAGCGTCAGAAATCCATCATTTTGGTTTAGTCGCTAATTACCATGAAAAACATTCTGTCTGCTACACAATAAAACTGATTTTTTTTCTGTTTGTTTGAAACTTTTTAAATGACATATCTGCATGTAGGCACAGTGCTTAGAACTAAATGCTAATGTGACCTGTGTGTTAATCCGTGAATGCAAACCAAATTTCCTCTGGGACAATAATTTAGTTGAAGTTATACTGGAAAAATTGAAATTTTGATCTGATGATGGTGCTGGGTGAAAAGCAGAGGGTCACCAAAGTCAGTGGGATTCATCCTCCGGGGACCACAAACGTCTGTAGAAGATTTAATGGTAAACCATCCAATGGATACTTCAGTTTGGACTTAAGTGGTGGACAGATTGACGTTACCATCTAAAGCCAGCCTGTTAACATGATTAAGAATTATTAAACAGCTTAATACTTTATATTTTCATACAAAATGATGTATTAATATTTCCCTGTGTTTTACACAAACAGCACGGACATGTAACTCAGAACTACTTGGATAGAAAGAACAAAAATAAATAAATAAAAATACTTTTTATTGGGGCAGCAGACCAAATATATTTTAGGATGATTTAGGATGCTTGATACTCTCAAAATAGCGATGTTAAATGGCCTTGTTGGTTTTTCAGAGATTGATTTATTTTCTTGAGGGCTGAATGTCTAACTTTGTGACTTGACTGTAATGGTAATATTTTTACAATACAGTGACTAAACTGTCCAAGAACTAGAAATGTTTAAGTTGATTATTGATGAGTTTTCTGAACAGTTAGTCCAGTATTTAGATATCATACTGAAATAGAGTTGTGGGACTTTAGGGAGACTAATTAAAACAAATGATCAAATTGAAGAAACACAGCCAGAGATATCCAGACTTTTTGTCCTTAACGTGGGCGAAGCTCCAAAATGACTCTGCAGCTAAGGCAACAACATCTTTTCATTGTATCCTCCCAGCCTGTTGAATGCCGACATCTTTCAAACCCCCCAGGATATAATGGAGTCCATTGTCACTAAAAAAAACAAAATGAAACAAAATGAAAAAACAGCTGAGATTACACTGATGATATCATCAATTTACACATTCCTCCCTTCAGGAGAACCCTAAATGATCATCTTTACTAATATGTTGAGATCATCTCGGACAGAAGCTCATGTCTACTCCACATTTAGTGTCTAGTCTTCATCAGGAAATATCAGTGCTGTTTTCACAGAGAAGTACAGTTTCAGTGAGTGGCTCAGTTGCCAGAGACATATCTGTAAATTATTAAATAAATAAATCTTGGTTTATATCAATTATCTGGTTTCATTGCAGTTTCTCTCATTGAAGCCAGAATCACTCATGTTAAATCCTATGTGAATCAACAATAAATGGTGGCATATATGTAACCATAACTACAATGTGTTCATAAATATTCTCCTAATTTCCATAATTCCTTCTCTTTCCACAGCCATCTTTCTGTTATGATGAATCTGTCCAGCAGATGGTGCTACTACTCTCTTTCCCTGTCTCTTATGTGAAAGGCTCCAGTTATTAAAAGGTTCAGCAATGAGGCCATTTTGTCAGTAATATGAGTTTGTCAGTAATATGAGACAAAAAAAATTACACCATGTCCTTTAAATGGTGATAGATCGTCCCTTGCTTTGTGTTTAGGCAGATCCTGTTTGTGCAGTTTTAGAGCTGGACTGATTAGCTGCAGAGTAACGTGCATGCAGATGTGGTGGTGTGCTTACAGGTATCTCTGTCTGCTGCCAGTTAGCTGATGTAAGCCTATAGGTCAGACACATCTCTAATGAGCAGAGCAGTGTGAGAGACTCAGTACAGTGCAGAGCTATGGGCAACAGTATTGATCCTGAGACATTTAACATTTACTGTAGCATCTGTACTGAGAGTGTCAAGCTGCCTCCTCATCTCTCCAATAAGTGGTTAGAGAACTGGGAAAAAACTTCTGATAAACAAAAGTAGTATTAAAAGGCAAAAAAAAAA
The DNA here is from genome assembly GCF_001640805.2 of Lates calcarifer. Classification (NCBI taxonomy): domain Eukaryota; kingdom Metazoa; phylum Chordata; class Actinopteri; family Centropomidae; genus Lates; species Lates calcarifer. Next base: position 3,877,163 of record NC_066835.1, read on the forward strand.
AAAAAAAAAAAAAAAACATCCATTCATTTTGGTGCTAAGGAAGTCAGTGAGAGACTGTTAAGTGAACATTTCATTTTCACCTTTCTTCAAGGTGAACAACCATTTTCTGGTGCTGGATAATAGTGAGTCAACTTCTAAAAGTGATTCTGACAATACTTACCAATTTTGTAACACTGCTGGTGAACACACTTCACCAGTCACATCCATATCACTTCTCAGCTGGGGTGGGCTGCAACTGTAGAGGTCAGTGAATCTTGAAACCAGATATATCTGTGGTGGATGACAGCCTGTCAAGAAAGAGAGAGGGGGAGATGCTGAGAAGAAGAGAGATGAGAGGAAAAAGAGATGGGTAACACTATGTTGAACAATGCACTTTGCAAATTTTGGGAAATATATGTATCTGCTTTCTTTCCAGTAGTGGGACCAGAGGTCAGGGCATGGTTAGGATATTTAGCATAAAAGCTGGAGTCAGGGGAAATAGCTAGCATCACCAGTGTGCCTTATTACCTCTAAAATTGATTAACACATTTTTAGAATATTTTTTAAATCCACCCAAATGTAAAAACAGTGATTTGTGACAAATGCTGCAGCTCAGGATATGTACGTAGCTTAGCTTAGCATAAAGACTGGAGGCAGTGGGGAACAGCTAGTTTAGCTATGTACAAAATGAAAAACATGTTTACAACTCAAAAGTTCACTACTGAACATGTGGTTATTTGTTGTATATAAACAGTAATTGTGGCTTTAGTTAACAATTTCTTGATGAACAACAGGTAGGTGCAGTGACTGTGACAGTTTACCAAAGGCTTTTTAACCTGGGCCTTATTGTCGTAAGTGTTGACTTTGTTTCATACTGCCTTTAGAATTTCAGGAAACATGGAATTTACAACCAAACTAGTTGCTTATTAATCGATGTAAACTGTACTAACATGAGAGGTTGCTGACCATTGTCACTTCAGACACCACAACAACTATTGAACTATTGTGTCTTTTCTGTATTTGCTTTTGGTCAGACATGTTAAATGATTACCATGACACTTATATTTATATGGAGAGCTTATAGCAACTCAAGCTGTTTGTCCCGACATTTTTTTGGTCAGGCTAGTTCTTTCCTCTGCCCAGTCTTTATGCTAAGCTAGGCTAAACACATCACAACTCCAGCTCTGTATGAACAGCAAAACCCAGAAAGTTTTATGAATATTCTGATCTCACAAAAAAAGCAAATAAGCATGTTTCGTGAGTGGTATATATCATCAATTTTTTTTTTATTATTACTTCAGCTTCATATGCCTGTTTGGTGCCAAGATTTGTCAACAAATTCTAATAATACAAACCTAATAACGACATACATCAGGACATTATAGCTTGCTGCATTGTTAATGAAGTGTTGTTTCCTACACAGCTCAGCCACTGTAGCTCCTTCAAAGCCTTAGGGACATGGAACAAGTGACACCATAAGTTTTGAGGGAATGTTAAAGCTTGTTTCGTTAATTGGTATAAAGCATGTAAAGACTGAAACATATAATATTAATTTGGTCTTTGAAAAGTAGCTGGAGGTTTTCTGAAATCACTGGAATGAAGAGGGATGTACATAAATCGCAAGTTTTACTAATGCAGGGAATGTGGAAATTAATTCTCTGAGTCCAGTGGATGTTCAGCATCTTACCAAAAACTGCTGGATGGAAAAGATAAAGGCAGATCTGGCATGGGTGTTTCGGAAATATGAAGTAATCTCCTCGTAATCCTAAGAGATCCCAGCATGCAAAGAAATGGTAATCCCATGTAATGATAGATGATCCTTACAAAGGTCCACTCTATCATGCAAAAGAAAGGCTGTGAAAGAAAGGTGAAAGAGGATATACTGTGCTGGAAAAATATCCATATGGGCTTTATGTCTGGACTCTCAAGTAAGTCATCATGACTTTCACCCTTCAACTAAATGTGCTGCACTGGCAAAACCACAAACATGCTGAGCCAGAGATATTGTGTCTTGATATGTTCTGAATCCATTTCATTTTTAACGACAGATTAACCTTGATCCCGCATATCTCGGGATTATCCACTCAGTGACAAGTGCATATGGTGTGCTTTTCTGAAATGCATCCAAATCCAACATTGCAGCCACATGTATTCATATGCGTTCATTCCCCACCCCCCACCCACCCACCCACACACACACACACACGCACACACACACACATCAGGATCCTGTCTCCTGATTTGGAGTGGTGCTAGGACTGCTGGGAATCAACAACACCATCTTTAGATGTCAGGCGCCGCTGTGATCCCCCTCTGAACATCACACAGCTCCTCCAAGGCAGAATCAGATGCTTTTCTCACACAACATTTGTCCTCCAGATGTATTCTTGTTTACTTGTGTTTCTTGCTGCAGACTAAACCTGTTTCTTCTCCAGCGATGCAGAAGCTGCAAAGTTGTAAACTCCTTAACCTCACCTTGCATGAAGCTGCAGCAGTCCTGGAGAGCTTGAGACTCGTAGGCCACCCTTAGGGTGTGGATACTGGTGAAGAGACACAGGTGAAAGTCTGAAGTGAAGATTTAAGCTGAGGAATTGATAACTCCTCATAATATAAGCAAGTCATATATATTAGAGCCTTTAGGAGATATTCATGCAGAGTTATTCATGCAGAGAAAGCAGAGAGAGGTGAGTGAGAAGTTCAAACTTCAAAGCACATCAAAACAAAACTCAGGCTGGTCATGTTTTCTTTATATTTTATATTTCATACATAAAGAATGACAAAGGGTTGAAAGAGACAACAGATCTAATGTTGATGAGTCCAGCTTTTTTTCTGCATAGAGTTTTTGCCCACTGGTGTATAACAGAGTTTGTTTTTCGCTGAGTTTTGATTTGACACTGCCTGGGATTAGAGAATTACTCTACTCGACACCCACATTTCTTTTGAATAAAACTGCAAATTTGCAAGGTCTCAGTCAGTGTGGATGTAGACACAAGGATGAAGGTTTAAATTTTGAAAGTAAATATCAACTAAATTGAGCCGTAAAAGATGTCATCTAGATTGAACTGAATGCAAAACACAGCAAATACACCGGCTGGCCAAATCATTCCAATGTTTCAGGTAACCCTCTTTGGCTCTAGCTTCATACTGAACAGACAGACCTGAAGGTGGTTTCCTGTCATCTAACTCAGAGAGAAAACTAACAAGGGCACATATTTACCAAAATGTTGAACTACAGCTTTAAGAAAAAAACAAAACAAACAAACAAACAAAAAAACTAATTTACACTTAAATTACAAATCTAACCGAATCTTAAAAACCGTACACCATCTATCCATCCATTATTTACACTGCTTATCCTTACAGGTCACAGTCCATCGCTAGGCCAACTAAATAGACAAACAACCATTCACACTCAGATTCACACCTACAGGCAATTTAGTCACCAATTAACGTGCATGTCTTTGGACTGTGGGAGGAAGCCAGAGTACTCAGAGAGAACCCACACAGGCACAGGGAGAACATGCAAACTCCACACAGAAAAACCACAGGTTAACCAGGGCTCAAACCCATAACCCTCTTGCTGTGAAGTGACAGTGCTAACCACTGCTCTGCCATGCTGCCAATCATGCATTCCAAAAATGGTAAATGAATAAAAGAATAAAAGCAAAATCAACTTGTTTACTTATAAAAAAAAGTTGCCTGTAACAGGACATAAACCCAAATGAGAGAAAAGGTCAATTAAAGTGTAAAATGTGGGTGAATGGATATAATATTATGAAATGTTTTAGACTGCTACTGGCCCTGAGAGTGGGTTTAGATCTATGTATAAAACAGTACAGGTTCACAACATCAAGGTCCTTAATGGAAAACAAAATCTTGACTTACTGTTGCTGCATTTTTTCCTAGATGCTTTCTTCCTCATCTACTTTTGACAGTGGGGCTTCGACAGGCATAAGTGGGGGAAGGGTGGATTGAGATGGATGGTGGGACAAATGGGGGAGGATGGGCGTAATAGCTGCCTGTTTCTGGAGCTGTTGCCAGGGTAGTCATGTCTGCAGGACCTCATAATAAGACACGGTACACAAATTTGCTCATCTTTATTATGCTCTCCCCCCCATAATCTGCAAATACTTAGATGTACATATGCAGGTAAATAATTAAGCATCAAAGTCTAATTCAAAGTTAATTAGCGGATTAGTGAACGAAGGTCATCCTCATAAGATTTCATTTGCCTTACAGTTTCATTAAGAGTGAGGAAGAGGAGCAACTGGGATCCATCAATTCTAAACATGTGGCCTCCCCTGCTAATATAGTTAATTGGCAATTTGATTAAATTTCAAAATTGAATTGAGAAGTTAGCTATTCATCCTTTTCATTTTACAGAGATATACTTTTCTCTCTCCAGACTATGAGGGAGAAGTCTATTAATAAAAAAGTAATATGATTCTGAGCTAATTTTTAAAGCCACTGAGACGGTTAATCACCAGCAGATGTGGATTCTCTGTAAAGATAGTTGAGACAAGATTTTGCTCAGGATTACTTTTAAATGTCATCTTTGGTAGAGTTTTCATTGTGGCAGAAAAGCTTACAAGAGGAACTACTCATATATGTTTTTTTTTTTTTTTTTTTAACATGAAGCCTCAGTCCACCTCGGTGGACATCCAGCAGGGATTGTAGCAGCAAGAGAGGGACATATCAGTTAATTTGGAAAGAGGAAAGAAATTATGCTAACGGAGAGCTGTGTCGGCTTCATTGTAGCTCCATGCTAACCTCTGTAGAGCAAAGCAAGCTGCTGGAATTGCTGATGCAGCTGGTTTTGTTGTGCATATTGTATCAGATGGAGCACACATTACATGCTCTTGCATGGGATGTGGTTGTGACCACTCTCTGTTTCATTATCATTTCAAACCTACAGTGGTTTTGACGTGAGGTAACATAAAGTGAGAAAATAGGAGAGCAAGAAAAGAAGAAATACAGTAGAAACCCTGTGAGGTGAATTAATGAGGAGCAGGTGATGAAAGGGTTACAGGGAATCCATGAACATGGGAAGCCCTACATAGAACAGTCAGGAGTCGGTTTTAATTGAAAGGAGGCCTCGTCTCATTTGGGTCGAAGCGATGCCAGAGGCTTTGATGTTGGGGTATCTAACTGTCAGGATTATATTTTAATGGTGACCAGGTAGGACAAAGGATGAATAAGAGAAATATAAGACGACGGTTTGTTCAGGAGAAGTTGACATTATGCAAGATTTGCAACAGAGAGGGGATCAATGGTGATGCATTTTTCATTATCCAACAGTGGGAGGATGTCAGACACTTTTACTGCTGCAGAGCAGGACTTCAGTGAAGATGGCTGAGCTCATATGGGTTGCTACCTGTTGCTGCAAGTCAATACAGTAATATTAAAGTAACACTTAGTTTTTTAAGTTGATGCAATGTTTTCTGCATGGTGTAGGTGTTACATTTGCTATCAAATATTATTTGCACAAGTGCTGAACTACAATGTGCTGGGGTAGAGCTCACAAATCATAGTATTAATACTTAGTATGGGATACTTACAGAGTGCCTTCTAGTACAAAACAGAGTAGTAGTACAGAAATTAAAGGTCCTATATTTTACATTTTTCTGTTGTTTTATTTGAGGTTTTGATATCCAGAAAAAGATATATGTATGATTTTAAGTGCCAAAAACCATCTCAATATAATTTTACATCACCTCTCTCATGCACCCACTGGAGCTCTAGCAAGAACAGGGTGTTTTATGTCTGTCTCAGAGTCTCTCTTCTGATTGGCTGACTGTTTTCAGAGTGACTCACGGCCAGGTCAACCACAGATAACGAATGGATTGTAGCCTTCTACAGCTTGGTAAAAGTCACTGTTAAATCCAACTGTTGATGGCCACTGCTGAGGAAAATGTTAAGCCACCAGCACTGAAATGAGCTGACCAGGCAGTTAAATTTGCAGGCATTTCAGAAAAAGTTTTGAGTCCCCTACAGTGTTTATATAGCATTTAGACCTACTCACAATCTTACTTTCTACATTATGGAACAGAAATGACAGGAATTATTGGCTATAGGTGCTGACTAGGGAGACTTGACAGACAGCAACAACCTGCAAGGCAAAGGTCACGTGACCAAGCTAATCTGCTAGCATGTTTACTACAAGCTGATCACTGTTGGCTGTGTGAGCTATTATCTTGGAGAAGCTGGCTGTGGGTTTGACAATGTTATTTTATGAGTTTTTATATGGAAAACGAGAATGGACATATTTCAATTGGAATTGGTTTAAGGAAAAGTGGCACTGAGGTGGAAGTCCGACTCAAGAATTTGTTGGAAAAAAAACGTAAGACTGTTTTTAATTTTTTTGGGATCCTTCAGTGTAGTTTTTCTGTGATTGACTAGAAGCATTATGTTTTCAGCTTTGCATTATTATTCAGCTGCATATGCCTCAGCAGAAATACCAATTTATCGGACCAGGCTATATTTTTCCCGTCTTCAACTGTCCAGTTTTGGTGAGCCTGTGCCCACTGCAGCCTTAGATTTCTGACAGGAATAGAACATGATGTGTTCTTCTGCTGTTGTTGTCAACGTGTTGAGCATTCTGAGATGCTCCTGTGCTCACCACAGCTGTAAAGAGTGGTTATCTGAGTTACTGTAGCCTTTCTGTGAGCTCTAAGTAGTCTAGCCATTCTCCTCTGACCTCCCTCATCAACAAGGCATTTCTGTTCGCAGAACTGCCACTCACTGGATGTTTCCTTGTTTTCCACACTATTCTCTGTAAACTTTAGAGACTATTGTGTGTGAAAATCCCAGGAGATCAGCAGTTTCAGAAATATTCAGACTAGCCTGTCTGGCACCAAGTCAGTGAGATCACATACCCCCCGCCCCTGTGATGTTTGATGTGAATATTAACTGACCTGTATCTGCATGATTTTATCCACTGCACTGCTACCACATGATTGGTGAATTGGATAATTGCGTGAATAAGCGGGTGTCCAGGTGTTCCTATAAAATGTTTGATTAATATACATACACACACACTCTGACAAGGCTAACAAAAACTAGCCTACTGATGCCTTCAGCTGTGTCTGTTAGCCACATCACTTGTATTGGCCCATCAAGAGTCTTTCATACTAACAAACACTATGTTTTTGTTGGTATGTAACCTGTGAGTCCAAGCTAATGGATCTCTGCCATGGGTCTAAATTGAGTGAATAAGAGCATTAGAGTTTCAGTTCTGATGTGCTGTGTGTGGTTATTTTGCCACTGAAGACAAAAAAGTAAAAGAATTCAGAACTGGGCAACTGACAAAAAAACAAACAAACAAACAAACAAACAAACAAAAACAAAAAACTGGCTAACTTGTTAGCCAGATAATACAGCTTTAGATCAGTGTGATAGATCTTCAAACAAACAAATACTGGACATTCTACTTACTATTTATTCTCTTGCTTGACAGTGAACAACTGGAGCCGTTTTATTTCACAGGTCATGCACGTTGGACTTAAACTGTAATAAACTGGAGCCTTATCTTAGATCTTCAGTGCTTTGTCCTGATGTCTCTGTACTGCCTCTAAAAAATATTGGTCATTACCTCAGCTGTAAAGAGTTGGCAAAAACAGAGGAAACTGACATTATTGGTGAGTGATGAATAGCTGTCTGGCTAGTTTTTATACTCTATATACTACATATCTGTCTTACTATATGTACGGAATAAATACATTGTAATTTACAATACTGGTGCTGCTTTTGCTAAATTTGAAGATACAGTTGTGAAAGCATGATGATGATCATCATTGCTGTTTGACATTAAAATCCACTGAACAATGTAGAGCTTGTGGCCACACAGTGGGGAGTCTTCTGAGGCTAATACTGTGGCAGCATAATTCAGATTTACTGAGGCTGCAATGTGATCTACTGTGATGACCAAAATCAATCCAGTGTGGGCGTACCTTCTGCCTCCCACAGGAGAATACTGCACATTGGTGAAGTGATCTGAAATATGACTTACTTCCCCCTCTTTTTTTCTCTTTTTCTGTACAAACATGCACACGCACACGGCAACTGTCGAGGGAGAGGAGGAATTCGGCAAGCTCCGAAATTTACACAGTCCTCTATTCAAACAGCACCTGTTCGGTAATGATAGATCAACACTGCGAGGAGAATGAGAGAGCATATTTAATTGGATGTTTACATGAGGAATAACTTCAACCATATGGATTAGATTATTGGACCATATGCACTTCGGCACTTCATCTGGGCGCCTTAGATCCTGAGGTAACACACAGCTCTCCAAAAAACTCATAAAAACCTGCCGAAAAGAAATAAAAGCTGCTTCAAAACCCATAAAATCTACCACATATCCATTTTAAAAAATGGTAAAAATAGGGACATAAAACATATTGTTAAAGATCCTGTGAATGCTGTCAAATACATACACACACACTTGTAGACCTATAGCAAATAAAACTGTGACTTATGGCACATTAATACTTTTTCTGAAGACTGAAAAGCTGAAGGTGAAGAGGAAAAGAGCTGCCTAGTTTTTATCATTATCTTTTGGAAGTACAATGTACTCACTGTGATCTCAGCACAGAGAACATTTACTGCATGACTGGAAGTCTCTGTAGGCTCCCATCAAGCCACCTTTAAGAAGACAAACCCATTCATCAAGTCAAATGCAGTTCTGTAACAATTAGTTGGGTAGTCCATTGATCGAAAATTAAGTGACAAAAATTTTGATAATCATTAAAATTTTAACCTTGTTTTCTTGCTGTGAGCAGGTGATGGTGATGGTTGCTTGCCAAGAGCTACAGCCATTGTTGCATTTACAATACAAGAGATAAGAATGCACACTCTGAGCAGTCTAAATGCAAAAATGAGCAGATACTACTGAAAAGTGATGAGACGAGAGCACGTCTCAGTAAAGAAGTGATACAACTAGAAGCACACCATTGGTGTTGCTTTCAACCACTGAATAATAGAATGAACTTTGATGCTGCAACGTTTATTCTAGACTGGTAATGCTAACGTTGCTGATGTAGCAAATGCAAAACTCACAAATACCTCCTTTAAGTTGTTAATCAAGCTAAAAGGCCAAATGTTTGGATAAAAGGTTTTTTTTTATAAAATCAAAAATAAAATGTGTTTCTAACCATAACCAAGTAGTTTATTACAATTGGGGTTTCATTTTCACATGTTCAGTTTAAAAGTCATTTACAGCAATTAACTATGAATTTTAGAATGTTTCACAGACAGCAAACATTTGTTATAGCAGCCACAACAGCAACGCAGGCAAGAACTAATGCATGAAAACTGCAAGAAGAGACAGCACCTGGATGTGGGTGAGTACCAAGTTATTATAGTTGCAATGCAGAGAGGATCCACATCTTTTCATTCAGGGAATGAGTGTATAACTCATGCTCATTCATATGAGATAGCCATCACTCATTTGTCTATATTAGCAAAAACACTGCAGTGTAGTTCATACATATCACACTGATATTAAAATTGTAAAACCTTCATAACCAGACTTCTTTACATACCTCTTTGCTCTTCTATGTCTCTCTCTCTGACCTGCTGACCTGCTTTGAGTCTGCATTGCAAGGAATACAATAACAGTCTAATACATATGCTATGTATTGCATACATACATATGAAAAACAGAGCAAATCCTCTTTTCTACCACATATACTAGTGTCTTACACATATAGTCCATATTGTAGTAAAAAAGGAGACGACTTTATAAGAGTTTAAACTTTATTATCTGATGGATTTTATAATAGCTGTTTGTAGGGGGTTCTGCAGCCCCCGTAGCACCCCTACTTCCTGCACCCATGATCAGAACAGATAGAAATGAACCGCAAATGGTCATATGAATCATTTTGTAACAGTTTTTTGGAGTCATTTTGAAAGGCAATGACAAACTCTTGCAAATATAAATAATCACGTCACAGCTTTAGTGACATGTAAAACTTTACAGGAGCCCAAAACAAGAGAGGGTATCAAGGTTAAGTCCTTTTCTAAATCTCAGGTGATATTGAAATTTACTTTTGGCTTTCATGGCAACTAAGCATCAAGGGACACGGGTTAAAAAAAAAAAAGTAACAGGATAAGATAGATGCAGCCTATAATTTACATTTTGAAATGTTCTGTATATGTGTAAATTTGCCAACTACCACTGCATGACAAAGAATTATACTAAAATACCATTGTGTGACCTAATGTTTAGCTGCGCTCCATTTATCAATCCATTTACCAAAGACAAAACTGTCCATTTCAGTAGCTCAAATAAATATGTTTCCATGTATCATTGCTTTAGGATTACGACTTCATTATCCACTGCACAAACTACAGAAATAACATGTCATTAAAATAAAATTCTATAAAATTGAATTAAGTGAATTCATTAAATAAGTTCATTCATCTGCGGAGTCAATGGGAGGCCGTGCATTACTGAGCTGCATTACAAAAGTGTTATATATTGTGGATGTTTATTTGATTTGATTATACTTTGGTTCAACAGGTAAAGGCTGTGGCTATTATCATGGCCTGAGCTGTAAACAAAAATCCTATTAGGTCATGATAAATGATTATCTTTCTGTGAAAAAACTGTTCCATCTCTCTCCCGTGTGCCTCTTAATTATGTTCCTTGGCCTCGGTGAATTTAAAGAGGTAAATAATGATATGATTTTTTTATTGCGATTCATCAACTTTGCCTTTTGCTGCCATTTGAGCTGGAGAGTGCCCCGAGTCATCATCTCTCATTAAGTAATGAATAGTGATTGGTATGAAATTACTTCACCCCACTCTGCTGCCTGTCCATTAGTCCGTTAATCAACAGCATATGACTGCCAGGCTGCACAAAATCCTCTTGCAAACAAATCACCCTCGCCTTCCATCCCTTCCCTTCCCCTAAAATACAATTCCTAATTTGCATAATGAGGGCCAAAGGAGGGCAATGTTTGCTCATAATCAAAATGCATTTATTCACAGGAAGCTATCCTGTTGCACCCCCTTAATTCACACCTGCTCTTTTCTGTAATCAAAGCCAGGGTTCAGGTGGAAGCACAGGCCTTGTAATGTGCTCTCACAGGGCCCAGAATCTGTGAACTGACAAAAGAAAGATGTTTATGATTCAGAAAGCCTCACAAGCCTGGAAATGTACAAGAGACTCGGGAATGTTAGCCTTGGCCAAAACGATGTGAACAAAACCAAGGAATGATTCTGGGATTAGGGTTTTTGACTAGACACATTTTGTCAATAAATGATTTTAATAGTTGGCTGTAGATCATCAAACTACATTTCATAAGCGGGGAACATTCATCTTGAATGCTCCCCTTGACGTGACCTTTATGTGTGAGACCTTTCTTTGTGCATTTGCTCAGATTGTCTTCTTAGTAAATGACACATTTAAAATGACAGAATACTGGATAATAATGTGCAAATGCTCACAATTTCATCCCCTCTAATGCAAACATTACATAGATTGTTTAGATTTGTCTGCAAGTGCATAAAGATAATCCCAGTGAATAAAAAAAAATTCAAATATAAAATGGCACTGATGCCTTTAAGCATTGCCTCTTAAAGCTGCTGGTGGAGCATTAAGTGGCTAAAGAGCCAGATATTTCCCTAAAGAGCTGGTGGAGACCAAAACAGAGGTAAAAAGAGAGTGACTGACTAACCAACTAACTAACTAACTAAATAACAGGACTGTACTCATGATGGTGGATGCTATATTTAGAAGAGGGCATCGTCACTAATGGCTCAATAGTGGTATTTTTATTCCTTGCATTTAACTGTAGCTATAGCTCATATGGAAAATAGATCATATTGCTAAAGCATGCTGAATTTCTTGTGACCATGGTGCTATTCCATAGTAATAACCAACATGGGCATATTATCTTTATGACTCACAATGTAATACTGAAATAACCTCACAGCTTTAGAACCCTTGGACAACCCTCCATAGAAAATATGCAACCCACACATCTGGTCAAAAGCACTGTAGTGGACTAAAGCTCGAAAAACCTTTTATACTAATGAAGTCATATGGAGCAGATTGATGCCTATGATCCAGTAGTTACTCTAATGGCACATGTAGAGAAGAAAAGAAGTTTCTTCTGGATTTGACTGGTGTTTAATTAGGTGTGTGTGAGTCCTCCCCTCAAATTTTTGATTTGGTACAATCCACCTTTCATACATTTAAATGGCTGAATGATGGTTGTACAAAACGTCAACTGAAACTTCAAGCCCCATCAGAAATGCCTTAATTGCCTGAATGGATTCTATTTTTTACTGACTTATCAAAACTGAACACTTTGTTCCATATTTAGTCCCTATTGTGAGGTGTAAAGGATGTGTGATGATAGGTGGAATGTGTCTGGGTCACTCTGGGTCAAATTTCCACATCCATTCTTTTATCACAGTCTGCCACCACACACCACAGATCCCAGGTGCTAATCCTGATTAGCATCTAGCTGCAGAGTTTCTGCACTGCACCTCCTAGAGGTCACTTGTCAATCAAACAGTGTGTTGTGTGTGTGTGTATGTGTATGTGTGATGTCTCTTTGGTTTACTGTTTGACTTTGTGTAGGCAGCAGCAGTCTTTTCTTCAGCTGTTCAGTGCACTCTTTTCCTCAACTCTTTCTTTACTTCCTGTGCATCTGCTGATTTTTAATATAAAATCCAGCTGTGATTCTGCTATCAAGCTATCATGGAATTGTCATACACTGATTCATTATTATGCTAATAAACAGTAGCAAGTATAGATAGACATTTATTTATCAGAAAATGTCACATAGAGTTACTTAGAATGATTGTTCACCAACACAAAAATAGAAATAAATGATAACATGGTTTTCTTATGGCTTCTTTGTTTCAGTACACCAGCGGCCAGAGCAGCTCATGTTCATTATGAGCTCACCTCAAATATGACAGTCCCAGTGAAACATGTAAATGTGAATATGCTTTGACCTAACAAGGACACCTTGTTAACCAGCATCATTCTATATGATGAAATGAGAAAAAGCGCCCTTATCCATCTCTGTCAGAAAAACAAGCAGCCTAATAGAAGGGATAAGGTCAACACCAAATGTCAAACGTGTTTACCCTTCAGAGGCAGACAGATTGGCCAGTATTCATCATAAACACAACAGGTTCCCATTACTGAAACATTCTCTCATCCCATTTTGAACTGCTCTGGCCCATTTTCCTCTGGTTTAATTGTGTGAAAATAAAATGATACAGGAAAAGTCCAGCTCTGTATTTTCTGGCTAACCACTGTGGCGTTTAGGGATGGTAAAGGTCATCTATTCATGAATGATGACACATTGAGAGCCAGTAAAAAAAAAAAAGATTATCTCTGATCGTGTGTGAGCAGAGTTTGTGTGAGGAGAGAAACCTCATTGCGGCTCTCCATTGCTGCTCTCCACAAAAAATTGGGCAACTATGAGCAGCTAAGTGAGATGGATTCACCTGTTTCTCCTCTTCTATTAGAGAACATGTAGTATATCATGTGAGAACATTCCCAGACAATATTCACTGTCCGTCCGCTGTGTATGGCAATCATGAGGACAAAACTGCGCTATAACACATTTCGAGTGATAAAGATTCATAGCATGGTGACCTCAAATTCCCTCATGTCAGTGTGTAATTCCTATGTTTCATTTCATGTATAATGGAAGGTGAGTGTTTAAAAAGGAGTGCCACCAATGCCAGGGACTATTTATTATTTTCTACAAGGCCCAAACTGTTGGAGATCAATAGAACAGGAGTTAGGAGAGGGCTAGGGGTGCAATGTGTCATCATTTTAATGAAATATAGATTTGGGACTATTAAACAGCTTGCTGGTGCGGGTAAAATTGCTCACTTTTTCACAGCTAAACAAAGCCATCCATTTAACTGTAGAAAAATCGATAGCGGGCTGTGACCAATATGTACCTTTCAAATGTGGGTACAGTTACATTGAACAGTAGCTAATAAATCAAAGGGAACCGCATCTTTTACAGTCATTACATCAATATAAACCAGCATGGTCTCCAGCAGAGTCTTTTATTATGTAGCACCACTGAAACAAAACATAGGATAGAATAAGTCCCTGTCCATACAAGCTGCATATTATGTGCAGGTGTGCACAGGATTGTCTCTCATACTGTATTTTAACCTGTTAGTATGGTCATCGTGTAGGATGGTGTGATGACACCCATATTAACAAACATCCTCAAAGAGCACTGAAGGACAGACAGTCATGGGCATGCATACTGTATGGCAGCATGTCTGGATCCATATGGACATAAACCAAAACTATGGACATTTGTAGCATGTGTACCTGCACCTCCTATGGGTGCAACAAATAGCCAGTCAAATATGGCCTGAATACAAGACAGTATTTTATTTTAATTCTAATTAGGTTTGAAAAAGTGGGGGTCATCTTATATTTGAGGACTAGACAATTAAGTGTTGACAACATCAGATATTAATTTTTGAATGCAGAGAGTACCAGTGTAACTGTGTTCTACAGAGAATGCTTGTTTTTAGCCTTACTGTTGCTAAGATTAACAAATGATTTCAACTTTTGTAGTAAATTTCTTCAGAGCACTGAAAGTCTTTAGTTTAACCCAGTTTAACCTGCAGGAGTTTCTGAAGTCTTGCCTAATGTGTTTTGCTGCCAGGAAAATAAATTAATGACGACTGAAAACGAGTTCCTGCTGTCTGCCGACATCTTGAGAGCAGAAATTAACAAGGTAAAAAATCTGCCAAATAGCTAAGTATCACAGCTGTCACACATGATGACCTTAAAAACACTATGAAATACACCAATTGTCAGAGAAAATTCTTCTTACTGTGGTTGAAAAGGGGTCATCTTGTCACATCAAGTCTGTTTCACCATAGTGATATGTAGCTCTGGTCCTGGACTGTATAAAACATAGCTCTTTGAATTTGGACATTTTGGTCATAGATTCACCAGTAAAAACTAGTTGGGGAAGAAAACACAAACTGGGTGGTAGGAAATCATCTGAGCAACATACAGGTTATAAAGCTCACAAGTGTACATACTTTGTGTGTCCTTGTTTGTCCTTGTGTGCTCCCACAATATAAACAATAGGGACTATGTTTGTTAAAAACAGCCCTGCAGTGCCTCTGGTAGTCAAAACTCCACTGGGATACTTTAAAGGCAATACAAACCGTGGAAATCACTGTGGGCTGCCTCACTCATTGAGTGGAGTGCTGCTCCACAGTAGAACACTCGATGCTGCCTCTAGTGACCAAAACATACACAGATAAGGTTACTGTTATAATCACTAGTATTGCTGCTGTGTAGCCTCTGGCTGTTACTAGATGCTAGTCATGATATACAGTATGTGGTGGTGCAGTTATAAGGTTGAAATAATGTTTTGTTGAGTAGTTTAGTGATGCAGATTATAGAACATACTACGATACCCATGAGCCAACATTGCTGTGAAGAGGAAGCACTTCAAGGAATGAATCAGAGCTATAATTCAAAATTGACCCACAGTCAAAAAGTGAACATAGCTTCGGCTCACAATTAGCGATGCAAATAAGAGAATTTGAAGTCTTGTAATTACATGTCTCTTCCCGAAAAGCACCTTGGGAGTTGTAGTTCTGACACAGTCATGAATCTTTTATACTGATGGTTGAACAAGGAGAGATTCATGCCCATCTAAGTGCTGGAGGAGCTCCAACTGCCAGCCAATTGACACTGCCTATGCGGAGACTGAACAGAACTTTAACTGTTTATTTTCTGCTGGCTAACAGGTTATAAAAAATTTTTACAGCTATTTTTACAGCTTAGAGTTTGCTTTATTACATGTTACATGTTATTTGCAATATGTTACTGTCTGAGTTATAAGTTTTCTTATGGTGTAAAATTAGACTAGGTCATCTTCAACTCAGCATGACAAGGGGGGCAATTTCACAACTTTAATAGTGTAATTTGTGAAAATAAACGTAAACATTGACACCTGGGTATCTCAGAAATTTCCATTTCTCTCCTATTGCCTTGCTCTACAATGTATGTTATTTAGTTTAAATGAAGGAAATGAGTCTTGGTGGGATGCTCAATATTTCTATTAATCTTTCAGCATTTGAAATTAATGGGGGTGATAAGAAAAATTATTTATTTGTTGCAACAGATATTACTGAGAAAAGCACTCATATTACTGTAGTGCATTTTAGTTCACAGCACTCGATGTCAGTCAGCTGACACTCTGTGTAGCAGTAGTTCAGGTAGGTCAAGTCCAACCTATTCATCATGGGCTTTTAAGCAAAGAAGGCTGACACAAATGAACTCAAAAAACAACCCATCAAATAAAGCTAAAAACATGAGAGAAAGAGCAAATCATAGTCATAAGGTATCTAAAATTAGAAGATGTGCTTGAATGGCACAGGAGGACTCACTGTCAGGTTTTTACACCAATAATGCACCACATTTTTTGAGCAAGTCCTATTTAATAAAAAAATAGGCTGTTGAATGTAAATAGAGTGAATACACTTGTTGCATGTGGTGTTAATGTATTTCAAACAAGTTGAGATTTGTTATCTGGACACATTCTAATTTAACCCTGCATGATATGTTTGTTTTGGGCCTGAAGCGTTGCATTTAGACAGAAAGAGCAGGAGAGGAAAGCTCTTTGTATCAAGTGGTGCTCCTCGCACAAGAGGTCCCTGTCTCTGAGAGCTGTGCTAATGGCCACTTTTAAGGCAACCTAAGTGACCCACAAAAGTGTGGGTGATGTTAGAGTGGAATAAATGGTTCCATAAAAGCTGGCTAGGATGTTTTGTCATCCTTCTTGAAAAATATCTCTGGGAAACATGTATTTTTCTTTGTCACTTGTGTCAGACACATATGAGACCAAGACCCTATACTTTACTTCAAGCCTTTCAAGTAACTATCCAACCTGTGACTTGGAGATATCAATTTGAGCTTGGCTGGACTGAATCTCTTTTCATTTTTGCATAAAATTGACAACCATCTGGGGAAGCCTTGGAAAATTGCCTCACACTGAATAAGTGATGAAGAGATGAGTCTACTGTCAGTTGTAATAATGTGGCTACTTTAAATGCATTGGCGCCATTGCGGTGCATAATTACAGAGGCAGAGGGATGCCAGGTCTCTGATCTGTATCATGTAATGCAACTGAGCTTAGAGTCTTTTCATAAGTGATGTACCTCATTTTGGGTGGTCTGTTATCATATTAGCATCTCTTCATCAAACAGATGTGCTGTCGATAGTTATTCACAAGACACAATGAACGTAATGCTGACTGAACTGATGTAGCTGCTTCAAGACAAATGTCAGAATTAATCCCAGCATTGTGCAAACAGGACAGTACAATTACATTCAAAGCAGAGCAGAGCCTGAGCTGAGGCTGGCGAAACACAGACTACACTAATGAAATTGGAGAACTCTGAAATCTGACTCTGCAGAGCTGAGCCTGAGGAGCTGAGTCTGAAATGTTGTGCATAGAGCAGAGGATAAACTTATTTCACTCAGAAAATTGCCTGTGTGCGGCTTCACAGTTTTTGTGCCAGTAGTGGTAATGATTTAAATACATTAGGCAGCCACTGATTTAGTTTTTAGTGAGTAATTACAACTTTTAGCCTTCTCTCACACTACTTGTGATACTCATACATGCTAAAACATATATTTACTTGTGTTCTGAATTGTTGTTTTGTTTTCTGAAATGTCTTCTTGTTTTCTGAATTGTTGCTTTGCTTTTTGAAATTATTATTATTTTTTGTTTGTTTGTTTGTTTGACCTTCAGGGCCACCTGAGGGTCAAAGCACAATAGCATGGCTATTAATGTTAAAAATTTTATACTGGAACATATTAATGTAAACACATTCAACTGTAACTAGGACTGGCATTAAGTTCCAAGCACAGCTGAACCTATGTACAGGTGGTGAAACGAAGTGTAGGTTAATGAAAGAAAAATCTTACAATGCAGAGCCTGATAAGCTCAGCCTGACATACAGATGATAAAGCCCTCTGACTTAGACAACATTTCCCTCGCCTCAGGTCAAGCTTCACATTTTGTGCCCCAGTAGTGGTAATATTTAATGGACCTTCCATCCAATCAGTGATTTTTAATTCTGGCATTTAATGAACATTAATGAACCTCACAGGTCTACTGGTGTGACTATTTTCATCCAGTCTTGTACTCCCCTGATACATGCATATATTAAGATGGTAATGTTAATGGTTTAAACTATGATTAGCATGAAGTCTGAAGCTGAGCCTAAATACAGCTGAAGCTGACAAATTACAGGTTAGAGTAATAAAAGCAGAGAACTTCGTCACAAACACACACACACAAAAAGAATTATTTTTTCTTAACTCAACACTTCCTCCACCATTTCAAACACAGTGTGAGCTAAATATAAATGAAATTTATGATGAAATGAAATGAAACATTATGGCCATTATCAAAGGCACACCCAGTGTAAAAAGATAGGGCTGACAATAGCAGGGGTGCAGCATGCATGTGTCAGTGGACACACTGCCCACCTCTACCTGTGTGAGACGGCAGGCAGCGTGTCCCAGGCATGAATTGCTACAGTACCCCTTTAATTTCAAATTATTTATTAAATATTATATTATTATGTTCAACTCAAAGTCCACAAGCTTTTTCTGCTGCTTTAAACCACATCATGGCCTTAATCAGTGGATTACATTTACGCTATTTACAGTAAGGAATAAAGGAATAAGCGTTAAAGGTTTTCTCAAAAGTTTTCTCTTTAGTTGAAAAACAATTTCCTTACATTTATACTGATTTTTCAAAGAAGTGTAATTGCTCTAACCTTTGGACCCAGGTACCACTTGAAAGGCATCCATTTTCATCTATTGGTTTTAACCTAAATCTACATCAGCTACAGTCATGTCATGTGCAATGGGTATATGTTTTTGTGTTTTTTCCAACCAGCAAATTGACAACTTACATACATTTTCTAAATCCAGCCAATCAAAACAAGATACTAAAATACTTCATAGCTGTGTGATAAGCTTAATGCATTTTTAATTGAATTTAATTGATTCACACTATAAAATCAATGCAGTTAACCCTCCATCCTTGAATCAATAATCATTTATCGTGTCACATTTATTGTAGGGTTGTATTGTATTAGATATAGTTATACATGAAGAGGTGTCATTACCCACTTTATAGCATAGATGCACTCTAAAGCTGCTGCAGGAAGTGAGGGGAGGGAGAGCAGAGATTGAGCTAGGTGCTTGAATAATGCCTCATGGAGTGTTGATAACCTTTCAGCTTATTATCCCAATTAGAGTACACAGCTGGAGGAGAAAATTAATTCAACACTGGGACATTTTGTTTGTTTATTTACTGATGTGTGCGAATTGGAATGGAGTAAACAGAGCTTGATGATCAAGGCTTCTGGTTTTGGCACCGCATTGATGGTCATTGTTTTAATCAGACGCACAATGCAACCATTTCATTTTCACGGCAACTTTAAAAATGCACAAGCTCTAGTAAACACCCAGGCATTCGTAAACATGTGGGTAAATTCCAGCCAATCATGAGCACATTCGTATAATTGCATTTAATGAGGAGTTGATTTTATTGTGTGGCATCTAATAAAAGATGTGACATGCAACTAAGAAGACATTAAACACTGAGGACAAATGAGGAGTGCCATAGCAAAAAGGCTGAAAGCGCTAACTGCAAAGTAAAGAGAAAGGACAGGGAATTCATAATCAAGCAGCAGATGGAAAATTTTCTTTTGAGATCACACAGTTGGCACATTTTAAACTGAGAGATATATGCAAGCCAAGGGGAAATAGTGCTTTCCTCTATTCTCCTCATGCCATAATGTGGGTTTCCTCTGAACTGGTGTAATTCCCCTCCCAAGGGGACAAGGTTGTTCCACATGAGCTGGTTCCCTAATAACCAACCCAAGCCTCCTAGTGAAAAATCCATTAAGGTCAAGTCATGCATAGTTGATTGAACATCTCGTCTGGTGGTCTGCTAAGGAGAGCCATGAGCCTAAGAATACCACATTAATCAGAGGCAAAATGTTTTTATGGTTATGGAACCACAGATTTTCTTTAGGGGACTTTTTGGCACATTTGTATCATTAGCACACAAGTCTGATTTAGCAGCATATTTTCAGCAATGAATTGATGTATGAGCGTGAAGTCGGATGTAAACAAAAGAAAGGGACCTTTAAATTGCAACCCAAAACAGTCCTAAGGGAGCGTCTCCGGTTCTGTCTCCCAGGGAAGATCCGGCAGCACTCACCACTAAATATTACTCTGCTCTCCAAAAAAAACGTGATGACAATAACCTGCTGTTGTGCGAATGCAAAGAGGTGCTTCAAGAGCACCCTGATCTCTCCTCCACCTCCTTCTATTCGCAGCCAGCCTGTGTTCTCCCTGCTCCATTAGTTCAGACACCACATCCATCCCGCCGAGCCTTGCACGGGGGGAGGCAGAACCAAGGACGTCACCGTCTGATGCTGTGTGTGTGTTCTTGTGTGTATGTGTGTGTTTTTGCATTGTGGTGGTGGTGGTTGTGGTGGAGGGTAGCACCTACGAAATGATGCAGCCAAGCATGAAATCACCTCTCTTCAGCTTTAAAGGGCTTACATGGATTTTTAATGATGAGCCCGTATCTTTTATATGCCAAATATACTGAATGACTCCATTCTTTTTAATGCATATTTAACAGTAAGGAAGAGGACGGGACTATGACAAGATTAATGGGATATGCATAGATGCAGGTGTCGCTCTCTCTTTGGGTTAACACTGAAGGTGTCATGTTACATGAGGCCGCTCTTTGCAATTTTAATTCAGTGATTTTTGTGGGTTAAGCACACTGGCCATCAGGCTAGAGGACAAATTATAAAAGGGATAAATCTTAAATCTTAATGAAAATGTTTAGTTTAACCTTAAACACTTTATTACTTATCATTTATAGGCAGTAAATAAACAGTTGATTAATAGTTATAACATTCTATAATGCTGTTGTAAGAAGATATAAGATTCAAATTGTTAACCTGCTTTACTTGTGCCTTGTGACACACTGTTAAATTGTTATCAACCAATACATAAGCATCTTTTGATTGTGATTCATTATCTGCAATTCTAAACCCCAGCCTACAAAGGATTTGTGCATGTGAATTACTATTTATTAAATGTTTATGACACACTACAGAACTGCAGTAAGATGATATAACAATATAACAAACCCAAAACAGACATGTTTTTTGTTTTTAGAAGGCCAAAGTTCTTCAATGAATCACTTGGGATATGATTTGCTTTCCAGGAGTGTGCTGTTGGACATTGATTATTTATACACCAAAGTCAGTGTGTGTTTTCTGCTGAGCATACCCCTGTATTGTATATTTAGAACTGGGGCCTGTTCCAAGAAGCAGGTTTACTGAATAAAACCTGAAACCTCTGCAAAACTGGAACATAATTTCATTCCTTGGAATAACATGCCCAATTTATCTAGATAACTCAGTGAATCTGATGCTCTAATAAATAGATTTTAATGTTGAGGCAAAAGTTATTAAAATAAGTATGGCTTTTATACAAAACTCTATTATCATAACACATCAAAACAGAAACATTTCCTGTGTTTTCATCATGTTAGTACATTCAATGAAACAGCAGTTGTTAATGATCTACAAACATAGTTGTTAACATTTGATTTAATCATTATCATGAATGATTTTAATTTGAAGGGTTAGGGTTTGCATTAGCAGTAACTTAAGAGTCCTGGTTATGTTGTGCTATTAGCTGCTAAAGTAGCCGTGAACCTCAAGCATCAAGCAGAGATGAGATATAAAAATGAAGGAGGAAAAAAAAAGATTAGATGCACAAGCTGTGCTAAACTCACACTAAATATGAGTCATTAACACGTGCTTGATAAAACATTAATTGAAATCTAAAATTGGTTACAATAGGCTGGATTCATAAGACAAAAATACATTAACTGATTACAATTAGACCAGGTAAAATTAATGTATTGACTTATACACACATATATGAAGCCATACTGTAGAATTACAGCTATTTTATACTCTGTTATCAAGCACTGTTATTAACTACCTATTATGACTGTTTCATAGCAGGAGCTATAATTATTAACAATTACATTATCTTACTCGTAAAATGGTCCTTTTTTTATCTACTTACAACGACACTACAGTGTGTTACAAACCATTTATTGATGGTTTATGTTCTGCTTCTAAAAGGTAAAATACATTGTTACTGTTTAGCCTCATGTAAAGCAATTAAAGTATTTGGTTATTTGAAATATAACAGTGACTTCATCACAAGAAAGATAAAACATGTTAGACAAGGTGTTTGTCAGAGGTGAGGTTGTACTCGCATAAAATTTCATCAGAAGCGCAGTAGCAGTTCCCATCTGCTCAGCACAATGAAAAAAGTCTGAGGCTGTGCAGCCGGAGGGGAAAGCCAATCAAATTAATCACTTACTCTTTAACCCTACTGGGAATCACTGTGTGCATGAATAGAGAAAACTGTATTTATAATGGGCCATGACCCACTGATAACTACCATGGGTGAAGTGTATGATTAAATTAATGGGAGCTGGTCACATGTTGCTCATGGGGGGCAAGAAACCCAAAATACATTTCAGCATGAATGAAAGAAAAAATCAACACCCAGGGCTTTATAGAGAATTTTAAAGAATTGAAAATAATCATGTTCACTAATGAAAAGTCAAGACGCTTGAGGAGTTTCACTTCAGGTTCTAATTGTGTCACGAAGAGATGGAGGGCACTGGCCATCAATGTCCCATTTTTCATCTGTACAGACATACTGGAAATGTGTTTGCCTTTCTCCTCTTTAAAATCCACCTGGGCAACTGTGGCTGTATATGCCGCATTCACTGACAAGACAATTTGCATGACATTTCTGCACCAAAGGCACTTTTTAAGTCATTGTTGGCGTGCGTGCCTGTGGCGCTCTGAAGAAGAAGGAACTTGTTGTCTGGGAAAAATAAGCTTCAGCATGTGTGACAAACACTTTAGCGGGAGTCTTTACACAGCCCAGGGCTTCCTCGCCGGCACTTGAGCATGTTGCTGCTGTCAGTGGGAATATTCACCTCTCTGAGCCGCTGTTGTTCAGGTTACAAGTCAATAGAGGGAAAATGTATGCAAATGTGACCTTCAGTTAAGTTGCCCATCTCTCTGCAATTTAGGACAGTTTGTTCAATTTTTATTTAAGTAACTCTAAGTAACTAGTAATTGCTCTACTCCCTGGACTAGAGGGAGAATCACATGAGCTCACATGTGGCTATAGACAAGAAAAGGTTTTAAAAGAAAACCTTATATAGCAAAGAATAACAACATTTTCCCTTCTAGGTATGATGTATTCCTATTCTCTTCTATTCATATAGCACAAATTCATATCTCATTTGTTCATTATCTCAAGCCATTTTACAGTTAAGTAAATATTATAGAGGGAAACTCAACACTTCCCACCATACATAAGCACTTGGCGACAGAGAAAAGAAAAAATTCCCTTTTAACAGGAAGAATTGCAGACAGAACTGGACTTGGGGTGGGTGGCACATCTGCTTCACCCGTTGAGTTGAGAGGAGAAAAATGGGGGAGAAAGGAGAGAGAGGGGAGATGGGAGGAGAGAGAAAAAAGAGAGACCAGGAGCAGCTATGTATACTGTTGTATTAAAGCACTGGGGTGGCACTGTGGTGCAGTGGTTTGCACTGTTGGTTCCTGGTTCAAGCCCTGGTTTGCCTGGAGAGTTTGCATGTTCTCTCTGTGCCTGCGTGGGTTCTCTCTGGGTACTCCAGCTTCCTCCCACAGTCCAAAGACATGTAGGTTAGGTTAATTATAATTTTGCCTATAAATTGCCTGTTGTGTGAATGGTTGTTTGTCTATATATGTGGTGAGACGCTGGGTGAGAGGCGGGTACCCTGCGAGAGGCAGGATAGGCTCCAGCTCCCTTGTGACCCCCTTAGGATAAGCGGATAAGATGGATGGATTAAAGCACTATAAAACTGGGTGTTATAATAATGCCAATAATTGCAGTACTTATAGGTGTAATGTGTTGTTAATAATAAGAGCAGCATTGAGAGTAGCACCAATTAATAATAATAATAACAATAACAATGATGATGATGAGTGTTGAGTAGTAATGACAGATCCTGCAGCTCTGGAGTCAGAGATACCTGCAGAATGAAGACAGGGAGAGAGAAGATGGAGAGGAAAAGCACAAACTATGGGACAGACGTTAATGATTAAGTTAATGATATGCAGTAGTGTAATATAAATGCATGGGGAGAGAGAGAAAGGAAGATAGAAGAGGTGTGCAGTGCATCATGGGAGTTCCCCCAGCAGCCTCGGCCTGTGGCAGAAAAAACTTAAAGACGGTTCAGAGCTCACCTGAGCCAGTCCTAACTATAGGCCTCATCAAAGAGGAAAGTAAGCCTAATCTTAAATGTAGAGAGGGTGTCCGCCTCCTGAACCTGAACTGGGAGCTGGCTCCACAGGAGAAGAGCCTGATAGCTGCAGGCTCTGCCTCCCATTCTACTCCAGAAACTATGTGATGAAGCTTTGTTCACTCAGGTTTTGTACCTAAAGGGAAGGATTTTGAATTTTATTCTAGATGCTGATGTAATGGAACTGTTTTTCTAGTTCCCGTCAATACTCAAGCTGAAGCATTTTGTTAGGACATCCTCATGTAAATTTGACATCCTGATGTACACTTCTTGTTGGGACAGGCTGTCCAAGAGACTAAAGATAAGAGAATACGTTTATAATTTTACAAGAAAAAAGGCCATAATATTTGTTGGACTTCTCTTTAATGGTGAGTGGTCAGTGGTTTATGGACTATCTACTGCTTGGCTGTCTAGTCTTCATTGGATTGTCAAGTAGTCTGCCATTTTGTAGTGTAAACAGGTTAGTCAAGGCAAAGTGCTAAAACATCTTGACTGAATGAAGTCCACATCCTGCGTGTAAAGGAAATCTCTAGGGGAGGGTTCTATAGTGTCTTGTGTACTGAAAGCTGTTATGACAGTACAAATTTTAGGGCTAAGAACTATGCATTAAGAAAAAGGTAAACTCTGAGTGGTTGTTTTGGTTGATGGAGCAAACTGCACAATATCATCACTTATTGATGGCCACATGACCCTCTCCTGCCCTTCCTCTCGTTTCCCTTCCTCTGTAGCATTGTCAACTACTCTGAGTGCAGTGATTTAGGTGTAACTGCTCTGTTTCCTTTCAGAATATTGTTGTTCTCAAAACTCAGTTCACCAGGGAAACCAAAGAATGGTCTCACTTCATTTGGGATGCTGCATGCACATGTTGGCAGGCCTTTTTGAATGATGCAACTAAGTGTTTTTGAGTAGCGTCCTCAGCTGTGTTTGCAGACTTCAGCCAGGCAAAGTGGGGATAACAGCTGGACAGACATCATCTCAAACTCTTCATGCTCCTCCCTCTGGAGGCTGAAGTTCTGTTTTGCAGTGGAGGAAGAAATGTGGTTTACCTTCCCTTGCAAAACTAAAGTGTGAATTTCTATAGCCTCAGCAGTGTAAGCTGCAAAATGCTAGAACCATGTGAAATGGTTACTTATGGATGACTACCTTTCTAACCATGAACATTTTATCGTTACTGATAATGAGAAATTGTCTTACTTACTTATGTCTCTTGAGATTATATGTAAATGTATTATCAGAATCCTGTCTTGGAGCAGGTTTTTGGATGTATGCAGATGATACAATGATATGTGTATCTGGTGGAATTGTTTTGTCAGTTTCTATCCAGTTGCTTATAGCCCTCTCTGGCATCTCATAATGATATATAACCAGTTCTCACAACTGGAATATCAATAAGAAAGTAAATATATTAAGTTTTGATAGTTTCATTTTATTTGCTCATATTAAGTCATCCATAAATGCCAAAATAACCAGGCTCCCAAAGCGCTCAATGACCTGGTGGTTCCTCAGGTTTTCTACCTTAAAAACTCAAGGTGAGTCCACCTTAGATCATGACTGGATATCCTTTGAAACTTAAGTTAAAACACTTTTTGAAGAGAAATCAGACATGTAATCATGAATTATGCATTTTATTGTTGAGTTTAATGTACTTTAAAGGCGGGAGGTTGGGGTGTGTTGCAATGGTTCATGTTATATACTTGCTCAAATAACCATTAAATAACAAATACTGGACAATTTACATAATACAGTGTTCAATATGGATATAATTCTGGGCTGAGGGATAGTGGGCTATGCAAAGACACTGTTTCACTGGTTTGAGGCAAAATCCTCTTTTTGTGATCTACAGCTTCTCTACCTTTAACTATATCTTCAAGTGAGGTACCCTGCTAATATTTTGGTTCAAATTTTCCAAAGTTGTGTTAATGCCAGAGGCTCTTCAGGATGGAGGTGCTGAGGTGTCATCTAATTTTGAACTTTTGTTACATATTAAAGCTTTATTCAAATCTTATGTCGATGCCAACGCGCACACAGTCTCCAGTTTATGTGTATCAGCCATATTGGAAATCCATTCTATAGGATCCTCCTAAAGCATGCCCTCTCTTAAGCTCTCAATTCACATTATTCTAAACTGGTAATGGGATGCATCTTGTGCATTGCAGCATTCTGATGGTGATGATTGTTGCTCTTGTTTGGTCATGCATATTACCTTTAATTTTGTCATGTTGTTGGACAGCACATTTTTGTGTTGTTTGGGGATTTCACTTACAGTGTTTGGCAGATGTGTGTGACTGGCTGATTGTAGATCAGACGTTGTCACTGCTAAGTTTATTTCACATGATGATGATCACTTGATTCTGATGGTGTGTCTTCATTACGTTCCGGATTACATATTCATTTGGATTTTCTTTTGGTTGTGAGCTCCACCTTGTTCATTAAATATCTCTCAAGATTGCAAGTACAACAACATAGAAGTACCTAGATTGTGTTACTGTGCTGAGTAACACTGACTAATTATACTATAATTAATATATATTTAATAAAGAGTTTGTAGCCAACTGTTTTCATAGTTCTAGTAAGTTCTAATAAAACTTCCTGGAGTTAATTTTCCACTATTTCTAAAAAAGAAAAAAAAGAAAAAAAGAAAAAAAAATGAGAGAGATATTGCTATTCATTTTTTAAAATATTATTTTTCAGGGCTCTGAGCTCCACATTAAAATTATTCACTGATTAATTCACGTCCACTGTATTGGGGTATCAGCAGAAATCTCAGACTGATATATAAAACCTTGCCAAATACTAAGAAAACTACCTGCATGCCTAGATACCACATGGGGTGAGTAAAAAGTATCTTTTCCTGTGTTTTGGACCCTTTAAATAATCCTGTATGTATTGCATGTTCAGTACAAAATGTCATGTATTCAAACATGAGATTGTTACTTTGATTTGAATAAACCTGGAAACATCATCCTGTGATTGAATGTTAAGGGGGTTTGTTTTATTCCAGTTCAATGTGTTGTCGACACATCTATCCACTTCAACCATCCTTCCCCAAACAAGGACCTTGTTGCTCTATACAGTATGTCACCTAATGCCACCTGACTTCTTCCTGCTATAGCTGCAAGAGGTCACTTGGAGATAAAATGTAACTATGGATCGTAATAAGCTGCTTACACAGACCACCTATTGGGTCGTTTTTTTTACAGGAGACACTGACACTGGTGACATTAAATGAAAGAGACTCAGCTCTTTAAATACAGTCAGTTTTTTTTTTCTTTTTCTTCTTCTGGTTTTTAAAAAACTCTATGCACTTAATGCACTTGGCATTTCCATTTAAACTGCAGCATTCTAAAGTACCCAGTACTGTGACAACTCTGATGGTTTTATTGAATTCTTCTACAATAAGGTGACCATTTGCATAAAGTGGGATTCATCACTGTATGACTGAGCAGAAATTAAACTGCTTGCAGCACAGAGTGGAGAGCTGGTATTGATTGGTCTGTTTACAGTGTCATAGAGCATTTAGTAGTGGTACTATTGACCATACCAACAGTTGAGGTTGTCCATGTTCAATGCATGATTAGTATTTTATTATTGTATTAGCATATTAGTATTTTTCCATGAAAAAAGTAGATTTTTAAAAGAAACACAACATCAAATTGAAGCCATAAAAAAAGAAAAAAGAAGATGTGTCTACACATCTACATGTTTCCCAGTGGAAGAGGACACTGATCACAGCATTTGACAATAAACAATGGGGACCATGCAACGTTGACAACTCAGAAAAATGCTGGTAATAGAAATTGTTTTTTTCAGATTTAAAAAAAGAAAGAAAGGAACAATGATACCAAAACATCAAACAGTTTTTGCTACCAAATGTAAGCAGGTCACTTTAATACATACACAT
Organism: Lates calcarifer; assembly: GCF_001640805.2. Taxonomy (NCBI): domain Eukaryota; kingdom Metazoa; phylum Chordata; class Actinopteri; family Centropomidae; genus Lates; species Lates calcarifer. The sequence continues at coordinate 3,905,510 of NC_066835.1, forward strand.
ACACACACATACACACACGTGAAAGAAAGACAAACTCAATTTTTTAAAAATGAGATCTTAAATAATGTACTAGGCTCTATGATCTTTTTTTTTTAACTGTTGCTTCATTTGTGACCAGTTCTCATGCAAATCAGATACTGATTATTCCTCTTAATTGTATGATTGTAATTTTCATATGTCTTCACTTCTTTTGTTCTTTTTTTTCCATCACTGTTAATAAGAATATTTGAGTCAGCTTGCCTGCTCAAGTCAACCAAAAAAAAAAAAAAAAAAAAAAAAAGTCAACTCCTTAAGAGGAAACAGGAGGAAGGGGGAAAAATAAGAAAAGCACAAACATGGTATTTATTCCATAATCTCTGAGCTCTGACTCCACATCATTTGACAGCTGAAAGTTTGTGAGCAGGCAGACAGAGTGACAGCCTGAGACGATTTGTCACGCAGGGCCTGGCGGGGCTCCTTTCAGTCTCAGACGCTCTGGCCCAATGTTTGCACCACTGACAGGATTGTCAGAAGTATTTGTCACAGCTCTGTTTAGCGATCAGATCGGTTGTCCACTCTTTGTACAGATTTTTGTTTCATCCTTTATAACTTCATTGACATATGAAGACAGAGGTACACATTCACCCAACTCATCAAATCATTACACTTAATAAAATATTGTTTGAATGCCCACTTAAAGAATGGGATTGGATTTTGGACAGTCACTGCTTTCTACAAGCTATCAAGTATATGCTAGCAATTCAATTAATGACTGGTGTACTGTAGAAGTATACAGGCTTTACTTAGACACATTACTGAATGGTTGTGCTGAGCAGTTACTGCCTGTGAACATGATCGTACAAAAGACAAATAATAGCACTATATACATATAACTGTTTCCCTGAGGAACTTACTTCCAGTTGGGCTGTTAGCTGGTTGGTCCACAGCTTTGTTCCAGAGAGAAATGTCTCAATAACTACTGGGTGGGTCTCAATCAAACAGGGTACAGATACTTGTGTTCCCTTCAGGCCTAATGTGATAACTTTGGTGGTCCCTGACATCACATTAGAATTCAAGTTTAGTTCACCAAACCACATTTACATCATATCATCCTCAGGCATGTCAGGCAATAATATGATAAACATAACCTTCTGAACACCAGCATGTTTTTGTTTTGGGTATGTTTGTATGACAATTTCAACCAAACCAACCACTACCATTTTGTAACATATTTTTATCGGAATGTAAGTCCAACACTCACTCTCTTGCTGTGCTTCCTGCTGTGTCTGAAAATGAGGTTAATAAGAGCCAGCAAAAAGTTGCAGGCTATAAAACCAAAACAATAAGTTTAAAGATGCTCAAATGCTCCATAGAGCCGAAAGGAACTGCAGATTCAAGTTATAATTCTCAAAGGATTCAATAGTGTGAGTGATCATAGCACATTATTAATATAAAAACACTGATTAGTGCAGCTTTAATGTTTTGTATACTTGCAGTCAAATTTGGATTGCATTCAAATATCGGCCATTCCTTTCTTTTTATGGTAGAAATGCAGCATATCTTCATCTGCAAACAGTGCTAGTAAGAACTAAAGTGAATGAAGCAAAGATTGATTTTCCTCATCACTCATGTAAAACTCAATAGGGATTTGTTGCCTCCTAGTTCTTCCCACTCCCACTGTGAGCCAGACAGTCAGGTAAATGGATCGAGCTGCTCGTTTTCTCGGGATGCTCTTTGATTCTATGCTCCAGTCTTTTTTCTTCCCCCCTTGTCTGTATTTCTGCACAAATTATACATTCAACTTCCAATTATTCCCACCTTTCCAGCATTCAAGGTCTCTGGCAAGAGGAATTGCCATTTTGGCAATATGACAAAATCTGTAACATAATGTGATTGAAAGGAAGTACATATTATCTCAAACTAGTGTCATCTGCCTTTAAATGCACAGTATGTTACTGGAAAACCAGTGAAACCAGCCTCAGTATTATCACAGCTTGTCTTCTCCTCTGTTATTCCCCTCCCTCTATTTCTTTCCTGCTCTTTATCTCTCTCCCTTCGACTCTCACTTCAGAAAATGAACTGTATTAAATTAACTGTGTTGGCATCCACAGGGAAATCAATAGACAAAGGGACTGGGATTGTATAACTTCGCTGTTTCAAATATATTTTTTTGATCGAATGGGAAAAAGTTACATCGCTCACATGGATTTTCTACCTCTCAATATTTCTTTTTCCTTTAATGGATCAAATCAAGCCAAGTGAACTGAGTGTTAAACCTTGGTATGGATAGGTGATTAACAAGTGGATAAGAGCTAAAAAGATGCACTGGCACCTTGAAAAACCCAGTGCGCGCGCACGCACACACACACACACACACACACACACACTTACGCTTACATTTCACACAATTAGTTGGCCCTCAAATTTAGATCAACTTAGAATTCATACTCACACACATACACACACACACACACATACGGTTGTTTTAGATATCAGAGTCATGGGATTTTGTAAGTGCAAGCAAGGTCAGCACACACAGTGCTTTTGTAGCTGTATCACAAATAGATGAACTGTTGCATATACAAGAATCTACCGTTGTGCAAAATACAGTGAAAGAAACTCTGCAATTACAGTGTGGTACTTCTCACTTATAATTTGATTTGTGGCAGCCCTTTTATTTAATTGACCATAATGGTCATGTTTTATTGCACTGCTTTGCATTATAGATAAGTTTAATGGCTTTGAAAAATCGGCCATAGGAATGTAAGGTGCAGGATGTGAGCAGTGAAGTGAGGTGGCTAAAATATATGTATATATATAAAAAAAAAAAAAAAACTTTATCCTGTTACCTTTTGTGGCTTATCCCTTCTGTAAAGTCACCCTTTATGCTGTTAGGAAAGAGTTTTAAAAGTAATGTGATTGAAATGCAAAATAAGTTCAGAGACTGACTTTAGTGTTGAATAGCCTCAGAGGCCTGAGAGTAAAAGTGGATACCTTGAATGTGTTTGCAGCAAAAATCAGCTTTGCTACTGAGTCTCTGATCCACATCTCCTAAAAAGTTCAGAGAAGTCATTAAGTGCTATGTTCTTTTACCACAGTGGAGTTGTGTTTGGGCTAGAATGCGGTGCTGCATCACTTGAGTGAGATTTGGGCCATAAAAAAACACTTGGGTTGAAGCAACACAGTTTAACTTTGCTGAGCCACTGCAGCCTCTGCAGCCATGAGTGGTAATTCATTCTGTTTAGCTCCATGTTCATGTACAGGACACAAAGCCTATAAATTGCTTAACTGTACATTCCCACTCACTGAACTTCCTCATGATCCCCAACTTCCAAGGACATTTAGAATTCTTGCTATTTTCAAAGTTTGCTCACTGGATATTGGAGATGAATGCTGGTTTTTAATGACTTCCAAGTCTTTTTAACTGATCTACACTTCAGAATTACTCTTGAACTTGCTGATTCCTTCTGACTATCACTTAATTATATACTTGCTGAAGCTCATTAAAGTGACACAGTGCAAGAACAGGTGACTGGGCAATGAAAGACTCACCATTCTCCTATTTACAAGTCAGTCTACCATCAAAATGATTCTGAAGCTGTTATCTTAAGGTAAAATAGTCACGTAATATTGCTTTAGGAGGAAAAAAGTAGTAAACAAGTCCAGTTATATTTCACCATTTCAATCTCTAACCAAGATCAAAATCTTTTCCCATCCTTAAAAAATCATGCTTTAGTTGCATCACAAAAATACTGAAGGAAAATAAATGAAGCATATTGACAGTCAAGGTTTTGTAGATATGTTCAGTATGAATCACCGCTGGCTATGTTGCTAGTTTTGCAGATATTTGGTCATGAACCAAAGTGTTGGACAAAGGGAAACTTTGATCTGTTTGATGAACCACAGCAGTCTGTCCCATAGATGTCAAAACATTTCACTCAAAGCTGCATCCCAACCTCATAAAGATGCTGGAGCAAAAGTGGGATCATCACTGTCATTAGGATTCATCACCTAATGGACATGGATGTCAGTGATAAATACAATGAATATTAACAGCTTAAAGAGCAACTTAACTCCTAGCTGAATTTATTATTATTTTTGTCTTTAGCAAATTATATTTTTAAAGTCATATATGATTTAACATGCTTTGCAAGTTCTAATAGAGAAAAAGGTTTTCTTTTTTGTTACGCTGCATCAATAAGCCCATCTGGGTTGTTGTAATACAGTCAATGAATCTTTTTTTTTTTTTTTCAAAACAGTGAGCTATGATGCCGCTGCCCACCTCTCCACTGGCTCTATTTGCCACCAGTGGCTCTTCCTTATCCTCACCAGAAAATAAACACTTCATGTTAGAGTGGAAAACCCCTTCATTAATAATGTATTAACATTTACAATTGCATTGTGCGACAGAACTGAGTGTGAGGCCCTTTTAAGTGGCACTATACACTGATTACAGGCTGAATCCAGGGCTGTACTGCAGGTTCATTATGCAGGGGGAGCACAGCAGGAAGACAAATGGCGGAGTTAATGATGTCACTCTTTCCAAGAAATAAATTTATGATGTCCTTCTGTGATAAATTTCTCTTGGTGGGCCTGTTTCAGTTGATTTGTGATTTTTATAACTGCCAGGGAGGAGACAGCCATGCACTGGGCTTCCTAACAGAATTATCGTGAATTCAACATGGCCTCAGTCTTACCTCAATATTTAATTCTTTCAGTACTGTATTGGCTTATGACTGTGAAAAAGTTTTTCTGTGATGTACAGTATTGAGCAACTTTGAAGTTTCGCTCATTAATCATCATTAATTTAGTACAGTATTGTGAAAATAAGTGAGAATCACATGACAGCCAAGCAGCACAATCCTCAAAAGGTGACGAGACATTTTCCTAATTAAGTCAGCGACAAGCTACAGTACTCAGGGTGAAGAAATGTCAAATGGCCATCAGTTTGGGGAGCTCCCTAGCTTTACCAAACTGACTGCGCGGGTTCAAGCTCCGCTACTTGTGACCGGCGTGTCTGCTGAATATGTGCCTGCCTACTTAGTGTCAGATGAAAATTAATAGACACAGATGTACTCCACAGCTTAGGATAATCACGTAGCCCTCAGGGCAGTGGGGAAAGAAAACCACAGTCTAAATATCTCATTAATTCAAATTCTGAGAGGTCACGGGAAGGTTTTGCCTTCGTGGCACTGACATTTTAATCAGAAGTCTGCCCAAGTCTCCATTAATAGAATAATGGCGATTATGATAGCAGGCATTGTGTAATAATACCTTACCACGTTCGGAGTAAGGTCTTCACTGTTTACTGTTCTCTCTGGATTCCACCTGTGTGAGATATCCCGGCATTGATCGCCGCTCCGCTGATAGTGAGGAGATATTTTTCTCTGTGCTCTGCTTGTCTCTGCATGAGATGTACCTCCCTTAGATGCGAGTACGATTTGAGCAACATTTAATTTATAGCCCAAGGTGCTACTAAATGGCACACACACATCTAAGCTGTAAAGGGAGCATTGCAGGGACAGGTCCAGTGATTCAATAATGCACCTCTCACAGACACAAAAAAGCAGTCTTTATGGGGAACATTTTTATTCCCATCTTTCACTGTGTGTGTACATTTAAGAGAAAGACAGACAGCATCCCACTTCCATGAAGCGCCACTCACTGTTAACAGCATAAGGGGCTGTTGATATGATGTGTTGCAACACAGGGTAAGAGAGGAACGTGAAAAGTCTTTAGTGAGATTGAGGTATTAATTTGTGGCATCTTCAATTCATGATTAATTTCACGGCTTCAAAGCTAATTAGCGAGGGCTGCATAATGATGACGCCAACCTTTACTAATGGGAACACACTCAAAGGCTGTGTAACTGTAACTGAAAGAAACAGCAATAAATTAAGAAGTTCTTTGTAATTTTGAATGATCTGTAACAGCCAGATATATAAATAAGTCTCCTCCACAGCTAAAAAAATAAAGAAGAATAAATAAATCAGTGAGAGCAGGTGAAACTCTGCTCCATGAAGGGTGAACGGTGAAAGATGGTTTTCTGAAGTACATGCATTGTCTAGTGTCGGTGTGTGTGCTCACGTGTGTGTTTTTAATTAACAACTTTAAACACATTCATGTTGACTTTGTGAATGGAACCTCGTGTGCATAAAGGAGAAAATGTGTCTTGCATATATCCAAATGGAGTCGGCTCAGATAAGGAGGAGATTAGAATAAAATTCATTCCTGTTATCCAGGCTGGATTATCTCAGTTGGAGCCCCCCGGGGGCAGAGGTTTGCTGTTGGATCCACCTCATACACACACACACACACACACACACACACACTGTGCTCACTCACCATTCAACCCTGTAAATGAACCAAGAATGTTTGCTGTGCTTTATCCAGTTGACTACTTGAAATTTCTCAGTAGAAGATAATTTTATTTGTTTTCAGTCACCTCTGTGTCAACTTAATGTCATTTTGTTGATTCTAGTGCAGGTTGTGTGTGTGTGTGTGTGTGTGTGTATACTGTTTTGTATTTGAAAAGTAATCTTAGTTATTTAAAAAACATAAAACATTTAAAAAACATAAGAGATAATTAAACAAAATAAGTTTGACTGTGAGGTTCAGTTTAAAGCTTCATTGGTCTTTACATCGTAAAATCATACTGGCAACCAAAACCAATGAGATGACAATACAGCATGTGATGATAAACAAGAAGAATTAATTTGCTGATGCATACAAGTGTCTATTATTATAGCAATATAATTATTACACATATTTAAAGTAAGTGTCCTCCTTCAAAACTTTGGATACATTAAGTGTTTTTTTCCTTACTTTTACACCTTCCTGTCTCTCCTCAGTCTGACTGCCAGCAGCCAGGACAGGTGAGGGAGAGAAGAGATTGGAGAGGCTGTCCGGTCCTATTAGGTTGTGCTGAGTGAGTGGGTTCTAAAGGGAGATTTTGCAACCCAGGAGGCTAGGGGAAAATCATGGCTTTTCACTTTTTCACCAAACTCACCTATAGTCACTGATATTTTTATACAGGATTTAGTTTTGCAACTTCGTCACCAAATTGCAGAACACCAATGCTGAAATACGTACGCAAATGTTTCCATTTGTCTCGTAGGACTTTTCTGGAAAACGGTGAAACAGGAGGAGATGAGGTCAGTGTAGTTGTAATAATAAGCAGAACTGGGATTTTAGCATGAAAATGACCTTAAAGTATCATTCACGGAACATCCAAGATAATGATGATAATAATGGGATTGAACAGAGTGATTGATGCGTGATGTGTGCAGTGCAGAAACACTACAGTAATAAGCACTGATGTCTAAAAATGTGAAAATATAGCTTAAAGCTGCTGTAATCAATATTTCTTTATATTAAAATTATACAAATGACTGTTATGTGACATTGGTCACTTGTAGAGACAAACACACGGAATTTTACCTGATGCAACAGTTACACTTAGTTCTACAGAGCAGTTTACGTTGTTGTAATTTCCACAGCTTTAAAGTTTCACTCTCACCAGTTTTGTTTCAAGCAGCTGATAAAGTTAGCAGCTATCTGCTACAACTAACAACATAGTGGATCATTTTAACTAGAGCCAGATATTCTCCTCAGGAGTTGGAGGCGGCTAAAACAGAGCCAAAAGGACAGAGAATACTGGACTGTATTCATCAGATGGCCAGAGACATGACTCCAAATGAATGCTGGATGTGTGAAAAGGCTGCTGTTTGCTAACATGTACATCATAACAACTTTATAACATGGAGATATGTTCATGTGGTGGCTATATGTGACCAAAAATCAATAAACACAGCATTAAGATGGACAGAAATTTGAAGGTAAGAGGTAAATTTCTGTTCAAATAAATGAAGTGTGTGTTTCTGCACACTGGGTCTTAGCAGTTAAAATCCATTAATACTTATATAATTCTTGACCTTCTTGACCTCATCATATCACATGAAGCTGTCATGGAACTGTAGATGTTAAAATTTCACTTTTAAGACTTCTCGTCCATAGTAACTTAAAAGAGCTTCAAAGTTTATTCTTGATACTGAAAACTGCAGTTTACTCAAGTTTATGTGACCAGACAGAAAGCTCCAGAACAGCTACTGTATGGATCCTGGGGTGAGTTTATTTTGTCAACATAAATCATATTTTTATGAAATATACAAACATCCGTTCAATTCTGTTTTCTGCACAAGCCCAGACAGACACACCGAGGCTCCACTGTCAAGCCAAGAAAACCACATTAGTGAGTTCCACTGTACATACTGTTACTGCTAGGATCTCTTGTATAAAGAGTGAGCCATAATTCAGTCAGACAGTGAAATGGGAATATTGTGATTATTGATTTATTTTGTGGTGACAGAAACATTCAATAACAGGGTATCAAAAGTTCACATAAACAGCTTAACCTGAATAAGACCTGAACTTGTGTGAAACCAGTTGCTAAGTTACTCAGAGTATTTAAAAACAGCTGATGATTCCCCTCTGGATGCAGATGACATCTCAGACAAGCATATATACTTTTCACTGGTGGCCTCCTCCATACACAATTCAGACTCATTGTTTTCAGCCTTGGCAATGTCTGTGGCCATGTCTGCCTTCAAGGTCACACTTAAGAATTTTTACCAGTGTACTACATTACTTGCGGCAATATGGTAGGGGGCGGCAAAATGAGTCTGGAATAACTCATTAAAGCTCAGCATTAGAAAAAACAGAGAACATTTATGAGTCAGTGCATTATCTGTAGTTATTGATTACAAGTGTCAAAATCTGACAGAAAACAGCGATTCACTCACACATTCATATTAAAAGAACCTGATGATAAATTTAAGAGGTGAACAGAAATAGAGATGAGAGAATGATATGACTTCTATTCATAGAGGGAAGCTCTGCAGTAGCTTGTCATGTTGAGGAATAAGGAACATAATAGCTACTAAACTGAGAAGCCTATAAAATTTCAATGCCACAAGTTGTAAATCATTCATATCACTGATATGAAATGTAATTTAACAAGACTAAGAATCTAAAGTCTCACTAGCAGCCTATAAAGGTTGCAGTATTCATGACGTTACAACACAAAGGTAAATGACCAAGGAAAGAGATGATTTAATAAATCTTAAACTGTGTCCCAAGACAAAATCACACACTAAGAAGAAGAGGTCAATAACATGTAGAACATGAAGCTCTAAAATCACATGTAGATTTAATTTGAAATTTGAGACTCCACTAAGAACATTAAGATGAGGTTATCATTAATGTTCTACGATCAGCTACTGTGAGGTCAGTTTTGTCTAGTTTCATTTTACAGACTGCCCACCTTCAACTTCTCAGTAAGGTAGACAACTCTGTTGCGCTCTGCTGTTGCATGGAAATTGACTTGTGCTGTGCAGCATTAGTACGGCAGTGGTGTGGCTGAGGGTGGCGCAAGAGGAAAGACCCCTGAGTGACTGTAATGAAATCGTCCCTTATCCCTTTGTGTAGCAGTTTCATGGCAATTTGCCTTTAAGATTATGAGATATCTTGTGTACATGTGAAAAATTTGGCCTGATGGCTGTACAGCATGTACAGCACATTTCATGGAAATCAAGCCATAGTCATAGTGTTCTGTAGTGTTCTGGACAAATGTGTGCCATTTAGTAGCACAAGGGTCTGGAGACCATACATTTCAAAAAAACTTCATATCACATGACTTTTGATGATTAAATATATCGTCAACCCAACAACTACCAAGAAACTGTAACAGAAGACTTATTTAATTTGATTATTTCCCAGGTAGAGGGAAAGCTCTCCTTTTGTGGTCTGCATTGAGTTCTAAAGTGGCATACTTGTGTGTTAGAATGGAAGGAAACTGTTCGCTCCTAAGCAGGGCACATATTTTGATATTGATTGCAGCCTATCGCCGCTTTTCGAGGAGATTAGCTAAATTACCCTCCCCATAATTGGGACTTGCACTTAAGAAGAACTCCACTGTGAGGGAAGATTTAAAATTCCATTAGTGTCAATGACAGCTCGGCAGTGGGTTTAAGACGGGTCTCGTCTGATCAGCGTCTAAAATGTTCAAGGTAATTGATGATGAAAAAATTAGCCTGCCACTGGCGGGTGATTGATACCAGTGACTCTTTAATTACAGAGCGGTGCCTTTCAGAGAGGCCCTGGCACTTATGCATTGTTGGAAAATCTCTACCCTTTTCCCCTCGACTCAAAGAACAAATGACAGGGGATCATAATTTTCATTTACAGTGTACGTATGTGGTCTAATCACATAGTGACTCCTGAGTCATTGTATGACTTTCAGTTTCCTTGCATTCTCACGCCCTCTCTTCATTATTATGACATTTCATTTGAGCTAATTTTGTCAGAAATACAGAAAATGGTGTTTTTTTTCTCTCCCTCTCCTCCTCAGTCATATGTGCTTTCACCAATGGAAACCTGACTGAATTCTGCACTTATCTACACAATTTCCTAATTGAAGTATATGGATCACAGAAATGACCAAGTGTAATAAAGATACATTGAAAATCAGTACATAAAGTCAGTCAAAATTAGTCAAATAATGAAATGGAGTGAAAGAGCTTTGCTCACAAAAAGTTGGTAAAATTAATGTGCTCTTTTATCTTTCTCTCCTCCTTAGAGTTGAGGTTGCTGAGGTTGGAGTTGATGTAGAAGGCAGTTGTTGATATGATTAATGACTTTTCTAAGATATGATTTTTTTGGTGTGAATCATGCAGATGACACTACACAGTGCAACTATGCTTAAGATTTCAATATTGTCCACATGACTCATTTGGTAAAAATAGCCTTGCCACTATCTGTCCAGCATCATTTCTGCTAATATTAAATGTGCAAATGGATAGTCACAGCACATTCTTGATGACATTTCCATCTCCTGAGGAAAGTATTATAAAAGTGATTGAAATATACTGTTTCTTATGTTTTAAAGAGAGAAATTAAAGCCTAGATATTTGTACACTTTATATTCCTGGTACCTGTTATGACAGTCACAAGATCTCTGTACCCCTCGTTTGCAATCTCCGTCCTCCTTCTCCACCACCATAAGAGAACAAGGTCTCATCTGCTGCCTTTATTTCACACTTCACTTGCCATATTCTTCACCGAGCAGGACCTGCGACTCATCGGAGCCCCACACCAGCTACAGAAATGTTATGCAAATGTACCCGTGGTCTGTGAAAAGTGGAGAGGAGGGGAAGCATATTTGAGTAAAACCCTCATCCACCACTGTACTAGTTTTCTTTTAAAGGGCAAACTATTTCCCTTTAAAACATCTTTAGCTAAGTGGATATGAATTTCTCTAGAGAAAAATACCAGCAGGGCAAAAAGGTGAAGTGGAAAACAAAGTTGAATCAATCTGAGCTATGGAAATGGGAAAAAAAACAACCCTTGAAATAAGGTATGTTTCCATGTCTCTGTATAGAAGCAGCTGAATAATGGATGTATTTTTGAGGAAAGATGCCATTTGTCCCTGCTGGTGAACTAAGTTTCACCCCAGTGTCACTAGGTGCCCTGTTTTAAGATCAACCACGCCACACCTTTAACCACACTACACATCAATAAAATATTGACAGTAAAAGCAAACGGCGTGGTTGAATACTCATGGGCAGACATTGTGAATGCAGGCATATTGTGACTGAGCTGAGGAGGTCAGAGAATTTCCAAGATGTTCTAATATTCCCACCTGAAAATGTGTTTCAGAGGAAGGTTTTTATCACCCATGACATGATATTATACATAAATGTCACTCCTTAGCAGGTATTACAACGTTGTGTCATTTTAACAGCGTCTGGTTTCGGTCTGTCCTTTGCTCCCACTTGATATTGTGCTGGTTAACTGTGCCTCTTTAATGCTCTGAGACACTTGCCACTGGACTGATCTGATCCTTTTTATGCCCTTGATATCCAGACACCGGGAAATGAGAGTAAATTGAATCAGCATTTTGAGTGACAGAAGCATTATGGTCCGGGTTTGGCTGTCAGGAGCCAAACACCCAACACGAATGGAGAAAAAAAGATGAATCACAAGGGCTTTGTTGCTTGTAACTGTTAATGTACATAGTTAATAGACTGTAAACAAATATGAATATATTATTTGGATATATACAAATACTATGCTCTGAATGGATACTAACAGCATCCAATTTTTTTACATGTCACGCCATTTCCATTTTCAGTCAAAACCGTTAAATTGAAATAAACACGTATCATACACAGTTACCATCTGTGTAATTCACTATTTACAGTGGATATGTGTCAGAGATTAACATCTATAAATACATTTAGAGACATAAAAAAATGGTCTCTCAGTCGTCACCATCTTCACACTTTTCTCCGGCCGCAACAGTGATCTAAGTGATTGTTTGCACAGGACCTGCTAGTACTAAAAGAAACATGACTTCTAATAATACAGATTTATTTTTAATACATTTTTTTTAATTTAAACAAATAGACTGTGGACTAAACCATGGAGGTGTAGCTAGTTTTAAGTTTGATATTGTGACACTCTAGTTCCTCATCATAAACAAAAAATAAATGAATAAAATTTTTTTTTTTTTTAAATCTAAATTGTTGGGCAGATCAGGATTTAACTTGAATAAGTGTTATTTTTGACCTCATGATCCAAAATTGAAATATGACTGAAGTGTCTCAATAACAATAGTAAAATACTGCAAACCACAAAATTTGGTCCATGCCCACCTCAGGATGAATTGTAATAATTTACAAAAGAAAAAAGAAAATCTAGATTTTTTTCGACAACTTCTGGCCCAGTTCCAGAAAGAGTCCAAGTACATCCATTTTTGTGACAGAAACAGACACAGATAGCCAGTTTGCCTTACATCTCTGATAGTTACATAAGGCAAGAAATAATTCTGTCGTGTCAGTGAATGGATAATCTTTGAAACCTCATTTGAATGTGTAAACTTTTCCCTTCAGATTAGATTTAGATTGCTGTATATAAAAGTAAATACTTGCCTGGAAAAGCAAAGAGAAAGAAGAAGGGGATATAATGTAAAGGTCAGCTATTAATTCACTTCTCCCTGGGGACACAACTGCCAAGGTCATTCTGCACCATGGCCCTGAGTATTTCTCACCTCTGAAGCAAATGAGCACTGTGTCATCTTACATTGGGATGTGATGGCTTTTATTTTCTCAAAAGCTTCATCCTGCTGTTAGAATCCACACTCTGAGTAAAGCAGCTCATCCTTGCACCTTTACAGGAGCTGCTGGAGGACTGCTGTATACAGGGGCATGTGCCAGAGAGAATAAAAATGGATTCACGTGTTTGATGGTAATTCATGCTCTCCTAGGATGTTGTTGGTGGATTTTTGTTTGGGCTTTGTTTACTTTAGATTTTAATAAGATAAAATGGCTCTCCTTTTTCTTACTAGTTGGTAACCCCCACACACATTTCTCTCACTTCAGCCTGCCAGTTGGTGAACTAATGTTCTAGCTCTTAATTCTCCAGATACTGCAACTATAAACAAAAACATTTTACTGGCTGAGAAGGAATATGCAGGTTGTATATTTATCCTAGATTTACTTGTTCTAGCTGTGGATTTCTAAATCATATGCCAATAACCTTGTAATTCCTTGGGAAAAAAACAAAAACATTTTATTTTACAGGCTCATTTCACTTTGGTATCTGAAGATTAGAGGCTGTTTCTCACTGATGCATCCACGCCATTCAGTACCATACAATCAACTTTACAGATAGACCTAAAAGAATGTATTCAATATTTAAAGGTACAATAAGTATTATTTTTGTATTTGTGGTAGTCAATCAGTACTGGGTGTTGATCAAAGGCAGCATTAACTTTACCCTCTGCTGGGACTTTTGCAGAGCCAATTTAACCAAATTTCTGGAAAATCAGCAAGAGAAAATGTGTCTCTACATATCATCCACTATGAGTATGTGAGTATTAGGAGTTGATGCATCATGATAAACAGCTGGTGGTGCTTAATCTCCATTTGGGTGCTGTTAAACCATTGCAGAAGAAGAGGGTTTGTTAGTCAAACCTCACAAACAAATGTGATGGAAATATGGCATTAATGGTTTGTTTATGTTTTATTATGTTTTCCTATTGGTATTTTATTGGTATTTGGTATAAGTGTGATGTAGTGCAGAGTAACAGAAAAATGACTGGACACACTTTACCTGAAGCATAGATTACCATCAGTTCAATGCATCCAGTAATGTCAAAAAGGGGACTCCTCTCCACATCAGTGGCAGGGGGTGGGGTGTAACATAGTTGGTTGAAGTTTTGGTCAGGTTACTAAAACTACTTGGTTTAGGCTTAGTGAAAGACAGAAGACATGGTTAAACAAGACTAAATCTACAGCATACTTCTATGTGTTTGTGTGCCTGTAAATAAGCAGAATATGTGTCTGCCTGTGCCCTCTGCCAATGACTAAGCCTGCACAGTAATCTTGTTACAGCTGCAGTAAAAATGCTGGAACTATTTGTACAATACTGAATCTTTGTTGCAGAACATGATCTCCTCAGAACTTTCCACTGCGGCTCGCCTTGATCAGCAGCTTAGTTGTAGAGAAAAAACAAAAAACAAAAAACAACACAAAACAAACTTTAACAACAATCTTGAATAAACTGCTATTCCAAACAGGAATATTTATGTCTTTCTCCATTCTCATCTTCAGCTCAGAGGTAAGACTGTAGCTAGAACCTAGTGCGAAAACGGAGCTTAAACTGTGGCACAGTTGGTTTACATTGACCAGTTCTTAAGCACATTATCAATATGCACCAAACCAAGTTTCAAGCTGCATGCTAAAGGACTGACAGCAGTGACAGTGAAATGAAACTGGATATTTGGAAGCTGTAAAACCAAAACAATGAGCTGAAGGCCACTATAAAGCTCTTCTGAGTGGAGGGGAACTGTAGAGTTGGGTGATAATTCTCTCTGAGTTTGTCTCTATGAACGACTCCTTTTACATTACACAGTCATTTGATCCATTTATATTAATAAAAATATTCATTATAGCTGCTTTAATCTTTGTGTTGACTTTGTGTTTTATCATTTTGAAAATATATGCACTGCCTTCTACACCATGTAGCCAACAACCCTTCCTGGAACTGTGATTTTTCAGTGTGCCTGACATTACTGTTGTGTGTGACATTATGATGTTGTGTGCCATTAAGGTCTCAAAAGTTGATTTGTCAACACATTGTAATGTGCCAAGTATAAAAGCATGACGCCTGGGAGGACATGCATGAGAATAATAGAGAGCCGAGGGGGACATTAACTCACCCATCTATTAATTGCACTGACTGTTGTCTGCAGCCTGACATTATGAAAGAGAGATCTGGTGCACAGCCAGGCAACAACACACAAGGTGAAAAGAGTGCACTAGCTTTATAAAAGGCATCTGATACCATTCAGTGTAATAACTAGAAAGCACTTGAAATTCATCTTATGACTTGTGACAACTGTACTGCATCACACAGGAGAAATCAAAGGATGCTATCTAAATACTTTTATTAGCTTTTGATGGTAGCAAACCACACTACAGGAGTTACACAGGAGCCTCTCTGTCAATGTGACATACTTATGAGAAATTCATGCTGAATTTAATCTATTATTCACTATTTACATAATTGATCAGATTGTCTGCAGGCTGTATTAATAGAAAGTGACAGTTCTTAAGATGAGAGGTTTTGGAGGGTGATGAGGCAGGTTCAAGAAGCCAAGCAGCTGATTTAATGCCCCATTTTTTTGTCCCCTGTGGCCCCAGAGCTGGATGGCGACGAGATCATCGGAGGCTCTTAATGAGCAAATCGAGTTAGGTAAATCACCACCTGTACCCCACCAAACAAGATGATTTCGAGCTCAGAGAGAGAGAGAGAGAGAGAGAGAGCGAGCTCTGGCGTCGTTTGTCTTCCTCTTCAGTTTCCGCGGGATAACTGGAATTAAATGGGCCATATTTATCATCAGTGACAAATGTAAGGGATATGGTCTACCTGTCACAGCAGGGAGACACTTTGATAAAGTCAAACCAAACAAATAATATGCTTTAGCCTTGCTTGGACTGACAGTGATTCACATTTGCGAATTAATAATCCATGACAAAGAAAGTGGTTACACATATCATCGTTGCCACAAAAGCCCAATAAACCTGTAATAATTTCACTCAGTTTATCTTCCTTCCTTCTTTGTTCACGTCATACCTTCTGCTTGTCCAAAGGCTGTGGCCCACATTTTGATGTTAGATGTACAGTCAAATCAAAATCAATTAAAATTTTCCTAATGACTACAAGTTGTTTTGGTTTTTTTTTTTTTTTTTTTTTGTCTTTACCTACACTTAGCCTGTGGCAAAGAGACACAAATGTGGACATGCAAACACAGTGACAGGAGTAATGATACTGAGCTGGTGTTAGTAGAAGAGGGAGACCTTTGATGGCTAATTAGCACAGGCAGCTGTCAGAACAGTAATGGCAGAGATTTGAAAGTTTTGATACTATGGTTATATTTATGCTTTCACAGCTCGCTTTGTTCTCTCTGGGATTATTGGGTTGCTGAGGATGGCGCTGGAGAGAGCGAGGAGAGGAGAGGGGAACATCAGATTTCCTCTTCCCGCGCTGGATGTGACCACATTAATTATAGATCTTGGGAAGCAGCAGTTACGTTCATTTGGCATATTTTTAGAATATGAGAGGCTGATTTAGTTCTTTAATCAAGACGACAGGTGTCGGCACGGTTCAGAAAAAAGATACTGAAAGCTGCTTAAAGCTGTCAGTTGACAGTGACATTTTGAGCAGGCTGAGGTGTGAAGTGTCTATTTGTGAATTCTTGCCTGAGGCTAAAGGTGCGGGTGAGGGTCTTACATACTGTGGATTTCAAATTACTATAATATATAACCATTTACAGCAGAGAGTACAATCTGAAAACCTCCTCATCAGTCAGGGCCAGGGGAGGACAGAAATCTAAGGAAGTACTCTTAAGATTTTGTGAGGGGGAAGTTACATGAAAAAATTAGCGCAACTCCTCTAAATGCAAATATGTGCTTGGTGTAGCAAAAGGGAGAGAACCACAGTACATCTCCCACTGCAGAATTTGCTTCCATCAAAGCAAGATGGAAGTCAGTCTACAGCGAGAAAGCTCAAGAGCGTGCTCTCCTACCTGATATTTTTTTCATATACTGGGTATTAACATCTTTTAATTATAGAATTATTAATATAACATATTCACTATCTTGCTGTGAGGCGACAGTGCTATCCACTACAGCACTGTGCCGCCCACTGACAGAGACCATCCTTGGAAAAAATTATTTTAAGTGGATTTTGATATTTTTGTCTGACTTTTGTCAAAGGAGCAGGGTTTAGGATCAGGGGGCGATTGAGATGTTTGGGGAGCAATCATGTCGCCCATCTCTTCATACAGCCATTGACTAGAGGAGTGGAGGAGTTTCATTGAGTTCCAAGAGTTTTTGTGGCCGTCCTCTGTAGGTGTAGTCCATCCATGTTGACCACTGCTCCAACTAAAAACTTTCCAAAAAACTAGTTAATGCAACTGCATAGTAACAAACAGAAAGGCTTGGTAAAATATAAGCAAGCAGATGCAGCTATCAGGTTTGTTAAAAAACAGTGTGTGAGTGTAGGAATCTATTGCTAAAATTAACACTGGAGCTAAAGTAGTGCCATTGGGTACACTGGGAGTTCTGTAGAGGTAAATACCATGCTATCATGTGAGAATATGCCTTTAGCTTGTAACATGACCCATGGAATTCCAGTGGGAAACAGCAGATGGTAGCAATGACAATGCTAACCAAGCTTCACAAAGTTAGCTCTACAGGTAGCACAAACCATTAACCATCATCAAAGGTTAAAAATCCTTTCAAAGAAGAAAAAGCAGTAAGTAGCTCAAAGTAACATTAGCATTTACTGTATGAATGTCCTGCTGTTCGTCAGAGCACAGAACTCTCCTAACTCTGGATATGTTAATAATGTCAGCATGTATGAAAATCCTGCTGTTCCCTTAAAATAGACACTAGATATATATTTTGTATCAGTTGCACAGGATCATGGAAAGAGATCTTCTTTCTCTGAAATATAATAATAATAACCAGTATAATGAGATGTATTTTCAATCCAAAGCCATCAGTCTGCACCTCTATCAGCTGTCACCAAGTCCCACACTGAAACTCTGAACACATGTCAAACTGATCACCAAAGCACTGATCATAAAGCCTGACAAACATTTGTGAAAATCATTTCTCAGTATCCAGCAGTGAGCCTGCTGTACCTGTAAACTGAAAACCAGACCACACTGCAAGTGGTAATAGTTAGTAGAGCTAAGAGTTAGTGATTAATGAATGTTTCGTTCACTTTGTGCCTTAAACATTTTACACTAATCTCCCCTAACTGCAAACCTTTCAAGTTCCACCCCTATTGCAGCTGTACTACACATTTACTACACCATATTTACTGTAAAAAACACAACTCACACTGCTACAGTGGGTGACAACAATGTGTTCGCCTTTAGTTTTTTCTCAAAGTGCCAGTGTCTTTTTAAAGTTGTTATCAGTGATTGTAGAGCACTTGTGGCACTCTCTGAGTGCTCCCCAAGTGCTTCTGAGTGCTTCCGAGCACTGGCATCCTTTATTTGTTAGAGCACTAAGCCTTAGAGTAGGTTAAATTCAGGCTCACCTTATCATGGTGCTGTTCTCCATACTCCATACAGCTGAAGTCTGGAATTTAAAGTTTTAAAGATTTTCAGTGTAGTCTCAGTAAGAGAACATTAATGCTGCGAATAAAGTGTTAAAGTTGGTTGTTCAAAGGTGCACTTGGTCTAGTCCACTCCTACAATACCTTCAGATAAAACTGGATTGACTCCACATGCTGTTTGTGGTTAGCACTGATAAGAGCTCCAAGGAACTTCTGAGCAATCATCTTCCCAAAAAAGTGAAGTCGGAATACAAAAGTAAGTAGTAAAGTAAGTCAGAGGTAACAAACAAGCAGTATGAGGGAAAAAACAACAACAAACTTTTGCATGAGTATGGATGTATTAAAGGTAAGCTTCACTAATCTTACACATTGGGGAGTTACCATTACATATGTGAACTGTGTGAAGTCTGAAATGTCACGAGTCAGCATCAGTTAAGAGTAAGACTATAAAAATGAAAACAAAACAAAACAAAGCTAAAACTGGAAGCATAGACTCAGAGAGAAACATGAATGTACCAGACTTCTGCAACCGACTAATTTTGATCTCCTTTTTTCCACTGTGAGTGTGATAACATGGATGAAATGCTAAATTGGCTGAGTTTTATTTTAAGGGGGTAAGGGGTCTACTGAGACTACATATGTGCAGGGCCCAGATTTTTGCACTACAGCACTGCTTGTCAGATTCACTTTTCACACACTGTCTAATCACAGTAGAGGAGGCTGAAGTTTACAGCTGGTTAACCTAACTGTTAAAGAAAGATTGGCAGCCACAGAAATGAAGGCAAGGAAAGAAGAATACTTTGTGGAAGCATATTGAACATTAAATGTATTTGCGTGTGTTTTTAAATGCCAGCCACCACTGTACGTTGCCTAAGAGGTGTGATTATCTTTCACACCTCTAAATTTGCTGCTTGTGCAGAAGCAGTGTACTTAATGGAAATTTAGATTTTGGCATTAGCATAACATTACAGTAACACAACCTGTCAGCATACATTTCAATCAGCTGACACTTTTCATTTCCATACTGACTTCTGGAAAGGAAAAAAAATAAAAATAAAAATAAAAATAACTATATTAAAAAAACATGGCTTTGGGTGAGTCATCCAAATAAAATCTCTGAATGGAAAACACTTGGACCACAGTCTCATTTTAGCTAATAATGGGATAATAGTGTGTAATCACTAACAGCAATTTTCTAAGAGAGAGGAGTCAATTTCTAAAATAAGCCTAAACTTCAGTCAGCAGTTGTGGAATCCCAGCACATTATCCGACAGGCAGAAGGAGTTTGTGCCATTCCCATGATAAGGCAATTTACTGCCTGGTTAACTAAAGTTTATGTGGCTACTCATTAGATAAACAACCATCAAGCGCATTTACTCTTAAGCACTGGTTGCCAGTTATCCCTGTCTATTCATAGGGTATCCATTAGATACTAGCTGTGTGACTAATGGATGAGAAAGCAACTTACCTGTCTTTTGTGGATGCATTTTATGAGGCAGTGCTGAGGGACTCTCTCATTCACACATGGTGGTTCAGAAACAATGAGGCCATTAGGACTTGGCAGAGAACATGATACATCCTAACTCTAATTTGTTTAGTCCAGGGATTAAATTAACTCATCTAAGAGCTCATTTGCAAAGGAGAGGATAAAGTCCTGCCCTCTCTGGTGTTTTCTAGTGTCACCTTGGGTGGAATTTCCTCTAAATGTGGTGCAAAATGATCAATACCCTGAGTAGTGTAAAATGGCAGGTGACATCCTCTGAAGGGGAGATGTGATAATGGATCCCACGCCACGTCTGATACCAGCGGCATGTCAGTAGCCTCTTCCTCCGATCTCTCCTGCGGTCTGTGCAGGGTGTATCATATCAGCTGATTGTTTTCAATGTGACTTTGATTGATATCAGATCCACGCTGTTGTCTAGTTCACAGACCAGAAGCTGGCTCTCATGGGGTATCAGTTACCTGCAAGTCACCACATTACCTTTGCTACAACTATACTTTGATACATGTGATGGCACCACAATACCCCACATCTGCTCCATCTGCCCATCCAGGATGTGTCATGTTCTGTAGATCAAAGGGACTGAATGGAGTCACTCAATTTTGACAGATCAATACACCCCTGAGGAATGTTTCCTACAGCGTGACAGTTGAAGTATGAGCTATTTGACTATCATTCTTCTTTCTTTTTTCTCCCTTTCTTTTTTTTTTTTTGTTCATTTCCTTTTACCCACAATTGGAAGAAGCTGGAAACTGCTGAGGTTTGATTTGCTTCAGTGACATGATGGTAAAAGTAAAGACTATAAGGAGAGAAATATATGAAATACATATTTGAACATACACTTAATGGCTGCAGGAAACTTGAAGTCCATTACCATTCACTGTGGAAGAGAGCATGAGTACAAAAAGATACTGTAGGATGTGTCTTTTTCTGCTTTGACAGTGAGCAGTCAGCACAATTTTGAACAGGTAGCAGGTGGTGCTGGTTACCATCTATGTCTGTACAGATCCCTCTTTTATAATACTGCTTTTCCAGCCTCAAATCCCCAGGAATTCTATCCATATGGCATAATTTCCCCCCTTACGATTTACATCACATGGCCAGCTCTAGCACCAATGCAGGAAGTAGTGTGCCATCAAGCCAGCAAGGGTGGGTCCCACTTTGATGTGTTAAACTGAGGTTTGTGTTCTGTCATGGGTCTACAATTAACATTTGCCTTTTTGTTAACTGCAACTATGATTTTTTTTAAATGATGAGCTTCAACAAACTGTTTTTTTTCCCCAACACTTCATTGAAAAGTGAAAGTGTTCAGTACGTTCTTGTTTGAAAATAAAGTTTATTTTCCAGATCTTCTTATCTCATAATGTTATATCTACTGCATACAAGGGTTGACTGATACATTTGTGGCCTAAGGTAGAAGGAGATGGGTTATACAGCCCTTATTAAAAAATGGTCCACAGCAGTAATGACATCCTCCATCCACTGACCTCCTTCTTCATCTTGAGGTAGTGGTCTGAGAGTGCCAAATCAGGTGAATAGTGCAGGTGTTAGATGAGCTTTCCCAGACTTGTCTTTTCAATTACACAAACAAACATCCTAAAAGTCATTAAGTTTCTGCATAATCACTCAAATGTTGAACTCCATGTGCATTTAACAAGAACTATTTTTTCCTTAGGCTACAAACTTATCAACCACCCGTCATATTTTTTCTTCCTCAGCTCAGAATAAAGAAAATAGGTGTTAGTGGAGTCAATAAAATGGGAGGAAGGCCATTAATGGATGCCTTTTCCTCAGTTAGAACTGACCTCATTTACATGGTGCTTGAAATGTTCTTCCTTCTAGCCAAAAGCCACTTTTTCTAAATAGAAAAGCAAAAGAGAACCAAATGGAAAAGATTTCAACTACGAGTTTGTCGAGTCGGTTTTATTGTTTGCAGCCCTGCTGCTGGGTCAGGTGGCAGCATCAAGGAGATAGAGCGAGACTGCCACTGTATGTACAAATATCTATTTGCTTATGCCACATTAGCTGACAACTGTCAAACTTTTCCAGCTGCTTAAAACTGCACGCTACCTGCCATGTGACCATAGCAACCTTCTGAACCACGGCTGAGTTTAGCTGCAGCTAATATGACTCTTAGCAGTCTGAGTTTAATGACTTAGAAACAGTTTCTTTGTTTCGTTTTCATTTCAAACCCAGTGACTAATATCTCCTTCAACATAGACAAGACATATAATTGTTGTACTAAGATAGAGTTTGAAAAACTACTACCTACCCATAAATGGTATCTAAATAAACCGGCATAGCTGTATTTTGCAAGTGTTGCAAATATGTTAATGAAAAAGGGCTTCAAGCAATATCAGCTTCAAAGTTCATCAATAACATCTTGCTGCCTTTTTTAAACATATGCAGTGGCTTCAGTAATCCATTTTGTCCACTCAGAGCTGAGCCGGCGGTGAGTGGAAGTGAAGTAGCAGGCAGAAAGAGAGAGAGGCAGCTTCTCTCTGTTACACTGACTCTGTGGCACTGGGTCACCACATTAGAGAGGCTACCTGGATATTTTGTGCTGCTCAGCAAATTTTACATTTTGACACACTTCTAAAGTTTTCACATTTCCTATAACCCTGAAGGAAGGTTGGTTAATCACTCTCACAGTTTAGGTGTAGTTAACTTTGGCCCATATTTGAATCATGTCCTACATGTTTTTGAATTATGATAGTCTTGCCTGAAAATGACTGTAAATAGACTGCACTTAGTAAAGCTAGACAGAGTTTGCCTCTCCTTCATCCATTCACATACTCGCACACTGACACACAGATGGTGGTGGAGCTGCCATGAAAGATGCTGGCCTGCCCATTGGGAGCTGCTTGAGGTTCAGTGTCTTGCCCAAGGACATTTTGACATGTTGGCAGCCGGTTTCTGTGATCAACAGATGACTCCTGAGCCAGCGTCTGTACAATATATTATCACTAGACAAAAAAAATTAAGCTCCTTGTATCTTGGATAGTGGTATGGAAGTGGTATACAGTCTTTCACATTGGGGACCTGGGGCCATATCTGAGTACACTTGTCCTCAATGTCCACACAGTTCGTTTGATTAGTGTGACTGCTGTGTATCTGGACCATTTGTAAAGGTGGTCTTGAGCATGGTTCACATTCAGATGTGAAAACAACTGTACAAAAACATGGAAGTGGACTGATATTTAGATTGCGTGATGTATGTATACTGTTCTTCCTATTTGTGTTTATTAGCGGATCGTAAACCAAAAAGATGCATACACCACCTACTGTATCTGAGTGTGAATAACACAAGAGTACACGGGTACAGATTGTACGGGTACAATAATAACGTGAAAGCAGAATGGTGGAATTTTGGTGGTGGTGGTGGGGGGGGCAACAACCATTCACTCTCACATTCACACTTACTTTAGAGTCAGCTGAATGTCTTTGGACTGTGGGAGGAAATCTGGAGTGAACCCATGCAGACACATAGAGAACATGCAAACTCAACACACTCCGCAACTCCACACAGAAAAGCCCGAACCTGGAGCCTTCTTGCTGTGAGGCGACAGTGCTAACCGCTGTACCACCATGCCGCCCTTTTATTGTAGCATGTTACAAAGTAATGTGTTACTGCCCAATACTAATACTCAGTTGTCTAAATGTAATACTACTGCTTTATGGTACAATGCATATTGTATTGGTTGATTTTTATGATATCATCTGCTCACTAGAAATACATATACTGTACATATATGCACCACTGTTTCCACAGGTGCATTGGTAAGCTGTCATATTTTCTTTACAACTGAAAACTGCTGAAGATTAAAAGGAGAATTGCATCCTGTGGCTTGTTTATTGCTTTCTGGACTTCATGGACAGGGGCCAAAGAATTCTGCAAAGAAGGAATGTTTAGTTGCTGTAAAGACAATGAAAGCGCTGCACAGGGATCAGTGTGCTGAAGAGAAGAGCAGAGAAGTATTCATTATACACAGGGTATAGGGAGATGTTCACACCATATGGCCTCGTAAATATTAACAATGTCGCTACTTATACCTACAAGCTACTTAAACCAATTAGGCAACCACAGCGGCACAACTGCTGCTCATTAACATTTGTGCAAAGCGTGCCACATGTGTCTGTGCTGAAGTCAATGCTGAACTGTATGAAAAAGTGCCACTGATTCTACAGTCACATGGTTTACTGGTTGTACATATGTAACTGTCACATTGCTGCCTGCTGATGTATTCTTGTCCTGTCAACTGAACTACATGTCCCCAAATTGCGTCAGTCTTACTGCAGACAAGCGTGCACAAGTGGCAAATCAGACTAATACTATTCAGCTATCTAGAGGCAATCACAAAATGAGCATGCTGACCAAGCCAATATATTATTACCAACCCTGTCTGGGTTCTTTTCATATACAAATACAAAAATAGATGTTTTTTCTGGTGGAGAATGTAAAGGAGGGATGCAGTAACTCAGGTATTAGGGTGTACAGATACCGCTGCATGTATAAATAAACAACCATGGTCAACAAAAACATGCTGTGATTCCTATCAACAGAAAATGCAGGCAATTTGTGTAGAGGCAGCCTTTTTTGTCAGCTCTATTTGCTAGATTTCCATACCCCCCGCCCCTGCTGTTCCGTCAGCCCCCTCTCACACCGAGCAGCAGGAAATAGGCATTCAATGCTTTCTAGATGACTTCCTGAAAGAAATGAATCTCTCATGGAAAATGAGAACAATGAATAATGAAACGCTGGGATGGGATGTGCCTGACCCATGCTATTCATACAACCTGTGCCGTTGCATAGAGCCATGTATGAAATTGAAGGTTCTGATGACAGGGCTGGAAAGAGCCATGGGTAGGACCATTAGAGTGGGAAACAAATAGGTTTTCTTGGAGCACATATAATCATTTGATTTAGGCTAGATGCAGACCAGAGCGCTTCAGTCGGGATAAATCTGGCATTTTGCAACTGTAAAATAGATTTAATATTTTTTTCCTTTATTCATAACATCCTGTATTTCTTATGGGAACAGTGGAATGTTCAATCACAGCTGTTTGACAACTATTTTTGTGTAAAATTGAAAAATTTCTATAAAACGTAAACTGTCAGTGGAGTATTTGCCTTGAGTGTAAGTGAACGCAAAGTTCCTCAGGGAGGAATAATACAGTCGGAAGTGAATAGAGCATTTCCACTGTGCGCAGCCACTTTACGGCAGGAAAAGTGTCTTAATAACACCATAACACCACAGAGAAAATCATCTACCAGTGACAGTGAACACGGCTGTATAGCATTAGAAGAATGCCCAGACCAGGAGGTATTCTTTGAATTGGATGCTTCTCAGCCTCACATTAGCCTCAGCAGGGCATCCAGGAAAAGCCAGACAAAAAAAATGTTGCTTGCGCTGTTTCAAAAAAAAAAAAAAAAAAAAAAGAGTCCGACTGCGGCCCTCCAGCTACCGCTACAATCCTGATATGAAGGAGTCAGCTTGAGCACTTACAAATCTTTCTAATCCCTTTCAACATAGAGCAGCATTTGCCAGACCCCTGCTCCTCCAGGGTTTTAGAGAGAGAGAGAGAGAGAGAGAGAGAGAGAGAGAGAGAGAGAGAGAGAGAGAGTGCATAGGTCTGTCAGTTAGGGTAAGTTAGGATGTGCGAAGGACTTTTGAGAGTCACTAAGAGGAGAGACGAAGCGCAGCGGCTGCTCAGTATGAAACTCCACATTGTGCTGTAGAGCTATCATTTACCCTATGGGTGTGTGGGGGGTGGCTTACCGCCTGTGTGTTACCAAAGGCTGTGAACGGCATGATCAAGTAATTACTGAACACTGCCGAGGCTCCAGAGTGTGTGTTTCATGTCACACATTTTTATCGATGTGAATGACTTCAGTGTTCATTTGTCCATGAATAATCGTATTGAACGTGGTGTCATGGGGTGCCTAGCTGACACCCAGCACCGACCGCTGAGTTTCGGGTCACCGAGCGCTGTTTACGAATCATTGATTTTGTTGTACAACAGCAAAAGACACAAGGCAAGGCGTCGCCTCATCACAGACATTCCTAGTGAGACACCAACAAATGGAGGGGGTGTGTGTGTGTGTGGGGGGGGGGCACCGTGAAGTGTCACAACAGCCCAATTGTGTTTTTGTAAAGAGCCAGTGCTGCCAGGCCAGTTGCAGGCCCCCCCAGGATGGGGGCTGGTGGGTGGCACTGTCAGCGCTCACTAATTTTACCAGAGTCACCAATTCCAATCTAATCCACCGCATCATTTTCATCTTCGAAATGTTGGAATGGGTAATCAGATGATTGATTGAAGAGAACTGCTGTTCTGACAGAATACTGACATGGACACAGCTGGCTGCCTGTCAGAGGGGATGACTGAATGATATATGAGTGTCTGCGCTCAAAACAAAGCAAAAACCGCCCACATTTGCAAGGTGATACCGAAAGCCCTCGATGGTATCTGTGTTCGCTCATTTTCAGAGCACGTGAAGCATATCCAAAGACCTTTTCGCCTCATGGCTGTTGATTGCATCCCCGCACTTGTGCTTTTTGTCTGCTCTGAAAAACCTCTGCTGCTCAGCAAGCCTCCAACAACTCCAAATTATTAATTATTTCACGCCTATCAGATACCAGATACCCTCAGTGATAAAACAGTGAAGATCTTAATTTCACTTTGCCAGAGAACGAACCACCTCAGCATCAAATCACCATCTATCTCCTCCCTTATTTTAATGAATGCTGAGAGTACAGTGCAGCAGAGTGATATTGAAATGCAAGAGTACTCCCACACATACAATCTCATAACTCATTTTAAGTACAGACACAATCATTAGAGGGAGAAAACACAATAGAGCTACACTCCATTAAAGGTTAGCACTGTAGATAGCTGCTGCTGCTGCTGGATGATAATAAAAGATACTGTGTTATAATTAAAGTTTGAAATGGTAAAATTATTATACCCAATATAGTATGATACACAGATGCCAACAAACTGGGACTACAAACAACCAAAAATGCACATTGTAAGTTTTATAAAAGGTAGTATTTAGTGTAGAGCTGTTGTACAGGATTGCATCACATTGAGTCCACCCCCTCCATTAAATATTTAAGAATGAGAGAATGTGTAAGAAAAAGTCTTAAATCCACCTGATAGTACTCCTGTGATAAGATAGATGCTGGAGAAAAGTGGTATTGATTGATTAGAGTCTCTTTATCATGTTTATCGATTGTGTTTCGTTGTGCTATGGATTACAGCCACATGTCCATACTCTCACTTTCAAAGGAGAGAAGACGACAAAGAAAAAAGCCGCTTCAGGTAATGAAATATGAGGATCTATTGAATTGGAAAAATAAATGCTTTCGAAAATATTGCTCCACAAAGCTAAATTGACGGGCTTCTGAAACAATCATTATTTATGTGGGGGGGGGCAAGCTGGAGAAGATGACATGGCTCATCCAGTTCAGCATTTTTCATGCAACAAGATACTACACAATGGCCAGATTGTCTCTACACAAAAGACTGGGGCAGAGAGAGAGAAAAAAAGTGCATGCGGCAATATGCGTAAAGAAAGCAGGATCAATAACCAATCTAGCGAGCAGAGAGGGTCAGGTTCAGCACGGGGAGGTTATCATATACTGTACCTCCACACGTATAATGGAGGACTCCTCAGTGTGTGGAGCACCTTTAAGATACAGTGTGGGTTTCAGAGGAGTGTCTGGTGGTAATATACATAAAGGAAAGGAGTTGTATATGGCTTACAGAGGAGAAACCATACAGAGCTTCTTTACACCTGTAGCTCTCGTATGCAACAACAAAAACATAATATGAGACACTGTTGTAATGTACTGTTGCTCTTCAAAGCTCTGGACTCTGAAGAGGTCTTTGGTGATATAATCAACAAGATCTATGAAAATCTCATTTCCTTTTAGTCCTTTATACCTATGTACAGCAATCATTTTTTCAGCACTGTTCACTGTTTGTTTTACATTTTTCAATGATGACAGTATTTTTTTTTATTTTTGAGTATTTTATTTATTCTACAAATAAAACTGATTAATCAAACTGGCTGTGTTATTATGTCTGAGGGCATTATAACTGGGTATGCTTTTTTCCCCATTAGCTTGTGTATGCTAATGCTACAACAGCTTATGTTATAGTCAGACTCATTTGGCAAATAATTGCTCATATACACAAATGCACAAAATAAATAGGTTATAAACACTAACTCCTGTATTGGACTGGTGATCGGTCCACAGTGTACCCTGCCTCCTGCCCAGTGTTAGCTGGGATAGGCTCCAGCCCGCCACCCCGTGGGATAGATAATGGATAGATGGAATGGATGGAGGGATGGAAACACTAACTCTCTGAGCTTGAGACATAAGTAATTGATTATGTTTGTTGTAACAAGGTCATGTTTACTGGATTAACACAAGCCTGTTAATTACATTGCTACCTATAATAGATACCTAAAAAGGGGCCAGCTTTCATTGGCAATAACAGCTTTATGGTATTTGTCTTAAATGTTGTCAGTATAGTGAGTGCCAGTTTGAATAGTTTAGTAGCATATTCCTTTGGTCTTTATTGCATTTTATTGATAGCAGCCAGTAAGTCTGACCAAGAGGTTCCTCAAACGAAGGGGAAGACTTATTTGACAGTTGGCTGTCACAGGTAATAATTCACTAGTTTATGCACTTATTAAATTTGAAGACTGTGGAATATTTGTAACACACCTACTGTACAGATTGTCACACAGTGCAATGGTAACACACTGTGCTTACCAGTGATACTATTTCAATTTTAGTAAAAACACAGTGCTGCAGCTATGATGTGCAGCTGCTGTCACACCAGGAGTCCCTGAAAGCTGGCTGACACCAAATCCTAACTACTGCCTGCTGACTAATTAACTACACCAACCAAACTAACATGTTAAATGCAATGTAGAGACGATGGTTAAAAACAAGAGTTTGCTGTGTCACAGTAACCTAAACCTAAAAATAGATTTTAGAACGCTCACTTTTCTTATCACCAACTGAACAGACCTACACTGACAGACAGACAATCTTTCTCCAGGTGTCTCTCTGCAGTTTGTGCGGTGGTTATATTGTTATACAGTACGTATAGTGGATGTCCACAATGTCAGTGGCTGTGATTGCCTGGGAGATTTGGAACTGCAGCTGCAAAGCCTCTGTTTATACAATGAATGAGGATGTTTCTGACAGCTGTTTCACTTATGCATAGGGAACAAGTGACTGACAACATGGGCTTCATTAAGCAATTGTATACCCAATTATACACCTACATGCTGCCAGCCAAACAACCATAACCTAAGACTGAGAAAGTATGAGCAAGGAATACGTCAAACAAGAGATAACCAAAATCTGATTGGTGTGTTTCCCATTGAGGCAGGCTCAAACATTTACACTAGTTAGCAAATGACCCACATTAATGCAGTGTCTTACAGTGTGGTTTGGCTGGTGGAAACAGGGTGTGCAGATCAGATATAACTTACTGTGATAAGAGTACTAATAATGGACTCATCTATGACTCAACTCTCTGCTCTTTATGAACTTGATTGTTGTTTATCCCTGCACATCACAAAAACATTTCACACTACACAGCGATGTCATTGTGTCTAAAAAAAATGTTAAGGGGATAGTAGAAGCAAAACTGTTTGTCAAGCATTTTTAATTCCAAAGGGAATATAAATGTAGACTTCTATTTTTTGGGGAATCCCAGAACTGCATAACAAGAACTACAGCTGTGAAAAAAAAATATGCAGTTTTGTTCTTCGCCTCATTATAATGCTGATATTTCCTTATATGCTTGCTAGAGTAAAAAGTTACAGTTAGGTGCTATGTGACTACCAGGACCTCAAACACTGATTGCAGGTCTGTGATCTGCAAGGTGAACTCTGATCTCATACATAATAATCCACCATCTCAGTGTCCACACCCTTACAGTCTTCCTCACTACACATAGGACACACTACTTCTTACTTTTGCTCTGAATGTTGATACTAGACGTAAATTGTAAGGTGCAGAATAGGCTGGAATTCTAGGATTTGTCACAGCCCATTTAATCACTTAATGTCGTGAAAACAAATCTACCTCACTGTTTAAGGGAATACTCCACAGATTTAGCATTGCACTCACTACGAATGACACTGTTAGACTCAGTATGAACAATTAAAAAAATGATCAAAATCAGTGCAGCAGAACCAGAAATTTCATCTTTTTTATTACAAGCTTTTTTTTTCTTGTAAAATCAGGCACCAAATTACTCACAGTGTAATTCAAGTGCCAATAGTTGACCTGGAGATTTGGATGTGTTATGCTAGTAGCAGCTAATGTAGCACCTAGCTTCATTTATACAGTACTGCAATGTAAATGTGTTTGAGTTAAGAAAAATGAGTTTTGGTGAAAGGTAAACCCACCTAAACGCACCGTTGTGCTACCAATGAGGCCAAGGACTTCAACAGAGATCAGCTACTGGACAATTTGCCCCATAATTTGAAATCAAATCATGGTCCCCAGAGGATGACTTTTTTCTCACTTTTGTACTTTTGATCTTGTGCTACCATCAGATCATAATTTTTACTTGTACATGTGGAATACCAAAAACTCAAGGTCAGATTGCAATTCATACTCCCCAGGGAATTAATCCTGTTTCTTTGGACTTGTATACAAGATAGTATTGAGTGACTTAACAGGAAAATTTCCATAAAATTTGAAATGGATTGCAACAGAGCATCTTTTTTTGTGACCCCTGACTTTTCATTTTGTGCCATCATCATACAGAAGTTTCTGGATTTACACAGGAAATATTCATTCTTGGAGTTGGAGTTCCACTAACATATTCATACTCCCTAAGGGTTCATCCACCCTTTTCCCTTTGGACTCACACTGATGTTTTCTTTAGCACCACCCATAAATATCTACTTGCACACAAGAAACAGAATTTTATGATTGAACAGAAACGTTGTCATGCACCAAGGGTAATACTCTATTACCACTGGACTCTCATTTAGCACCCACCTCGGGGTAAAATTCACCTTTTAGCACCATTACCAGTGATAAGGATTCAAAAAATGTTTTGAATTTCCCAGTAGAATTATCAGAATACGCTTTTCTGAATTTTGTAGCTAAAATTTTAGATGTAATGCCGACTGATGCTCACTGACTGATCCACAAAATTACAGTTTACCCCCATAATTTTATTTACCCAAACCCTGAAAATGATAGAAAACTCAGTGAACACAAACAGCTCAGGCGTGGTTTTGCTCCAGCTTGGCAGTAACCCCTCACAGAGTCCAGCTGTATTTATGGCTCTGCTTTAACAAAAAACTCAGCAGGCTGGCTCCAAAACAGAGGGGAATCTCTGCAGGAGCGACATGATGAACATGACCACAAATGCAATTTCAGTCTCACATTTAGCAGCTTCACACCGCTTGATTCACAAGAATCATGGCGTATCAGAGCAGTTCTTTATCACCTTATTACTGTTCATTCTGCAATAGTAGTATTAAAAATCACATAGTACTACCTGTCGCAGTCACTCACCTCAGATATGATATTCATGTGAAGAATGTTATAGGACACTGTCTTTATTGATAAGGCTTGTAATATTGTATTTTTTTGTCAACAAATCCCATGAAAAGACCAAAACCAACAAGGAACTGATCCTACTAACAAATAGTCCGTGTATCCAAAATCTGGCGTATCTTATTCCTCTGTGCTCTATTGCTATCCAAAACACACACACCAGTGAACCACACTTTAACAGTGTGACATGTTCCCGGAATAAATACTAACCTGTCCACCAAATTTTTATTAACTTGCATCATAAAATAATTCCCATCACAGGCACCGTTCACCCTGTGCCCAGCTGTTTTGGGAAATTACCGAGCCTTTGTAGCCATATTAGCACCATGGCTGAAGATATGCTTGGTCTGTCAGTCAGTCAGTTGGTCCACCGCTTTTGGTTAATATTCTTCTCTGTGATGTCAATTGGATGGATTTCCATGTAGTTTTTTTACAGACATCCATGTCCCTATCAGGATAATGATCTTGGTGATCTGGACTTTATCTAGCTCCATCATCAAGTCAAAATTCTTATTTGCCCTATACTAATGACATTTCCATCAGCTTCAGCTGTACTTTGTGTTAGTGATTAGCAAATGTTAGCATGCTAATATGCTCAACTATGATGTACATAGTAAACATCAACATGTGTTTTACCTTATCATTTCTGTATGTGGAGTACACGGATGCTTTATTTTTTATTTTTGCCAGGATTAAGACAAGTTAAGACAAGTTCTGTGAGTTACTAGGTTCTGTAAGAGTTTATTTTAAATGTGTCATTGAATGTCAAAATCATCATCATGATCTCGTCATAAATTCTAACTTCAAGAATCAGGGCATCTGTATCAAAAGACAACACAGTCCATAGCCACCCATAATCTCTTTAGCTCTGATAAAGATCAAAAACATTAAGAGAAACAAAAACTAATCACAACAGGAACTTTAAATACTTCTGACATCCATCAGATATGACTGATCTCAAAAACAAGACTTGCATCAGGTGTAATGTTATATAAATAAGCTGCTTTAAAGAATGTAACACAGCAGCCAAAATAACTCACTTAGTTAATTAAAACTGGTAAAAGATCAATAAAGCTCCTAGTCCCTCTCTTCTAATTCTCCAGTATTAATTAAAGATACTCACTTTGAAGAGTGTTTTTTCTCTGTTCTGTATCTAGTTAATTAGAAACTTTGAAGCTGCTCCAAACTGGATGACCGAAACAACAGTAGATCAAATTAAGCCACGGGATCTAAATCAGAATGTTAACACTGAACCATTTTGTGCTGCAATCAGTAAGAACTGGTATCATGCAACTCGATCTGTCAGTTTAGTCCTGCAAGGTTGTGGCATTAGAAGTGGATTTCAGTTTTTGACCGATCTGGTTTCACAGTCAGAATTTAAATGACATGTTAGGGGTCTGGGACAAAGCAGCAGCACCCTGAAATTGTTCCACAGTGGCCTAAAGCGTAGGAATATGAGGCAAATGGCTTTCATTGCATCATAACCTTGACCGCAGCGGCTGCTCTGCTTTGAGCTTTGGCCATTGATGCACTCGAGGGCCACTTTGTGCCAGTATTACGCCCTCCATGTCGTCCTGCCATCACAGTGCAGCAAGCCCAGTGGCAAAAAATAATAAAATGAAATGTCAAATCAAAGAGAGGACAGAGAATGGTCTTTACCACAGGGCTTAGATTTTTGAGTGAAATGGAAAAGTGGATTTACTGCTGCTTTTCTCTGCATCGGGCGGATATGCTGCAAATTGAGTCGATGAAATATGGAATGAGCTAAATTCACGCTCAGCTTGTGAGTAAGACAATCGTCCTGCGACGAGAACTATGATGTTTAGAGCTACATGCAGGATTTTAACATGAGTTAAACACTGACATTACAACTATATTAAATTGGGGATAATAGTATTGTTACTGTAATAAATGAGACCCTGTATCTTCCAGAGTTTGAGCTTAATTTTTTAATTAGAGCATGTGTCAGCAGATCACACCTGGGGGTAAATCTGCTCAGTGTTAGTACACAACTTCACAGTATCAGATGGTAAGATCCACAAACACTACTCGTTTGCTTTCTTTTAAAAACTGCCATCATTTAAATGCTATGTCAAAGCTTGTAAAGGTTTTATGCTTTCGCACTAAGATTCACACCAATAAACAGACTCCAAGAATCCTAGTCCACACCACAGTCTTCCTCCTTCAGTCTAGTTTTATAAATAGTGCATTATACAGTACTGGAATCAGTAACATTTTATCTAATCATCCATGCTTCCACATTCCTTGAGAAGCAGGTCATCAGTCCATCATTCTATAACATTTGATGGACAAAGAATGAAAAATAAAAAATCAAAGTTGTTGCCATAGAATCCGATATACATTCAGTTTTATTCCATACATTCTTCTTCCTTGTCAAAACCTGGCACCTACGTTACCCACAGTGCAACTCAACCTGGAAGATTCAGGTAGTAGTGAGGGTGGCACAGTGGTTAGCACTGTTGCCTCACAGCAAGAAAGTTGTGGGGCTTTTGTGTGTGGAGTTTTCACATTCTCTCTCTGCCTGCATGGGTTCAGGTACTCCAGCTTCCTCCCACAGTCCAGACACATGCAGGTTCATTGGTGACTCTAAATTGCCTGTAGGTGAGGAAGTGAATGTGAATGGTGGTTTGTCTCCGTATGTCAGCTCTGCAATAGACTGGCAACCTGGACAGGCCTCTCGCCCAGTGTCGGCTGGGATTGGCTCCAGTACCCCACAACCCTTAAAGGATAACCAGCATAATGGATGGATGGATGGATGTCTGCTTATAGTGGCTAATGTAGCTTTAAGCCTCAAGCAGAGATGAGGAGCGTGCTACAGAGGTCTGATAAGCTCACTGGTAATCTTCCTTGTCTAAGCCTGGTGCCTACATTACCCAGAATGCAACTTGTCTGTCGAATTCTTTCTACCTCCCCCAGATGTTTTTTGACTCAAATGACATCACTTGGGGTTATTTATGGCTTTAATCCATTTGGCCTTTACTACAACTCTTACCACTTCTACTCTACTACTTTAATAATAAGATTTTTTGAACAGAAATTTTCCACGTAAAAGGAACTCTGCTGAGTTTTCAACCACTAGTAATGCAATTTTTTTTTTTTACATAGGGAAGTTGGGATGTTTTTTTAAACGTATTATTAACAATAATTTGATCTTGCTCTTTACCAGGTCAAGAGCCTGAGCCAAGAGTGCGTTTCATCAAATTTGCATCATTTTTCAGATTTCATGTAGTTATAATGACCAGGTCATCATAAAAAAGGGAGACACATTGCAATCTTAACCATAATTAATCATTAAATAAAGCTAGAGAAATAAATGTGGTGTGTGAGGAACAGTGTCAGAGGAGTACTGTAATGCATGCGTACGTTGGTGTAAGTAAGTGCAAAACAAAACTGAAAGATAACACAAACACAAGATGATGTTGGAGACAGGCACCAGCAAAGAGACAAAACCCATGGGCCCTTAAGGGACTGGCCAGGTGGCTTCGTACTCCAGCTTAAATCATTCCCCCTCAGCTCCACTCAAAGGAAGCCCTGCAACAACACAACACACAGCAACACAGTTTGCTGTAGCACAAGGCATCCCGGGAACCCCTCTGGCTTGCCCACAGGTCAAAGTGATCATTGAAAGAGTGGTATTAATGAACAATCTTTTGCGATCAAGAGTCAAAACACTGCGCAGTATCTCTAAGACTTCATGTGAAATTGCATGTTATGTGTTAGAGATACAACACAATACAAAAGCCTTATACTGTGAGACAGATTGCCTTCCTCTTGCCCACTGAGACATGATGCATGTTGGTTCACCTCACACTCTTTGCTCATGCAGTGATATTATCAACACTCCATGGATCAAGCAGTTGTGGCAGCCTCCTGAGAGTCCAGATGCTGCAGGGAGGACCTCTGTTGACCTCACAGCAGACCTGGGATCAGTGTACTGTGGGCCCACAATGATCATCCTAGGGCCCTTTTAGATGAGGTGTGCATAATGGGGAGGTTTCTCTCACTGAAGGATGAATCAATGTGGCATGAAGAAGAGAATTTCCACCCCATTTCCCCCCCTGATTACCCCACCACATACAGCTCCTTAATAGCTTGTTGTGTGTCATAAATCTCTTTTTACCACCATAGCATCACAGATGTACTACAGTGTATGCCTTACATATTAAACCAGAGGTGTCATTGGGAGTTGGTGCCAGTGGCATGTTGAAACAGTGCTGTGAGGCAACATGTTTCTTTTGTGGGGCTGTCTGAGCTGGCACACACAGAGCCATGATGTGCATCTTCAAACAGCTCTCTGGTTCATAATAAAGCTGTCCCTGGATGGGATGGAGTGAGGGATGCTGCTGCTTTCACCTCACAGGTGGGACCGTGGTGGACGAGGCCCACAGGCAATACAGAGAGCACAAACTGTCGGTGTGCAGGGGCTCAGGGATCCCTGGGAGAGGCTGTCAGAAAGATCAGGTACCAGTCAGAGGCTGAGGTGGAAAATATTGTTCAAATGGAACCAAGCTGACAGAAATCCCTCCTAATTTACAATTTAATTTATCTATAAAATGATCTATGTAAAATACATTTTGGACACTTTGAGGCAACAATATTAACATATTACTATTGTATAACATTGTTATGGTGAACGTGCTGGCCTATATACACATCCAGCACTGAGTAACATTATAATTCATTTTGAGTTGTGTTTGTGGCCACCTGACGAGTCTAAGCCCATTATTTACTCTCTTTTAAGTCTGTTTTTTTTTATCTCCACTCTCTCCCTTGTGAACTGCCTGCCTGTTGTTTGGTGCTGAGCAGGTAGTGTACAGCAGGTTCTGCAGAGCTTTCTCACTGAAAACAGCTCCCTGCTAAGACCAGAAATGATGCTATGAGAGCAGTGAGTGTGAACCAAAACAATAAACTGGAAGGTGCTAAGAACTTTTAACTTTTCCTCCCCTCCCCCTCCTGCTCTCTCTGACCCATAACTAGCCACTTGGACTTCTCTCCTATCCCCTGTCTCCTGTGTTTGATGTAGCAATTTAGTTTATATGTTTGGAATTAATGAGTATCAATCAGATGTTGATCTTTCAAAGATTTTAAATACAGCTCATCAAGAATGCAGTTATTGTGAAGATCTACTCATTGCAAAGTAACTCAAAAACTGTGACAGTGTGCCATGTTACCTGCACGAAGCACTACACACTGTTCCCTGCACCGGCACCAGTGTTGCCAATGGATGTAAAAGGTGAAGTGCGGAATTGTTCGAAATGAACATACATAGTTCCTGATTAACTGACTGAGTACAGGACTGTGGTGGAAAATTGTTACTTGGTGTGAGCAGAATCATCTGCAGCTCAACGGGGCAAAGACTAAGGAACTGGTGGTGGACATAGATATGTCACATACTGTTGAGGATTACAAGTACTTAGGGGTGTACTTAGACAATAAACTGGACTGGACCAAAAATACAGATGCCCTCTATAGGAAGGGCCAAAGCTGTCTCTACTTTCAACATCTGCTGGACTATACTGCAGATGTTTTTAGAGTCTGTGGTGGCTAGTGCCATCCTTTATGCTGTTGTGTGCTGGGCAGCAGACTGAAAGTGAAGGACGCCAACAGACTGAATAAGCTCATCCGCAAAGCCAGCCACATTGTGGGAGGGGAGCTGGATTCTCTGACAGCAGTGTCAGAGAGGAGAATGTTGTCCAAGATTAGGACTATATTAGACAACCCTTCACACCCTCTCTATGATGTACTGGTCAGCAGAAGAAGCACATTCAGTCACAGAATCCCCCCACGATGCACCACACGAATGCCACAGGAAATCATTCCTGCCAGTGGTGATCAACCTGTTCAACTCCTCCCTCTAAGATTCAGCCTGTTTTAGGAGACAGTTTTTCCTTCACACGTGTAAAATAAACACAAATCATATCTATTCTGTATATAATTTTATCTGCACAATTTAATTTGAATAATTAAAATGTCTGTAAATATTAACAATGTATATAGTGTCCATTTTGAAGGGGTATGTTTCTTTATTTTTTTATATTTTGAAGATTGGGTTATATCACTATTTTATTTTATTTGTATCTTTCACTATTATTTATTTATTATCTATTATTATTTATATACTATATTTATTATTATTTCACATTATTTCATTCCTCTTGATTTATCTGTACTTATGAAATAGAGCTCGGCAATGCAACAGTTTCCCGCATGAGATTAATAAAGGATTCTGATTCAGATTCTGATGGCTGATATGCTTCACTAAGAGGGAGTTCCAAACTACTTTTTGGATGGTTGGAGAGCTTTGGGAACCTCCTCCCCTTTCTGACATAGCATGAGGGGCATTTGTGTCCTACCAACTTTCAGTGTGTCTTGTTCACTAGTAAGGACATTGACCAGCAGACTGGTGTAATATCAGCAGTAACGTGGACGTATTGGACCTTTGTGTTGAAGAGGAGGCTGAGCTGGAAGTTAAAGCTTTCAATTTACCAGTTGATCTATGTTCTAACCCTCACCTATGATCAAGAGCTTTGGGTAGTATCCGAAAGAACAAAATTGTGAATACAAGCAGCCAAAATGATTGTTTTAAGTTCTCTTAGTCTAGGACCCCAAAGCAGAGATGCGCACACACACTGGTGAGTCTGAACAGAAGGTTCCTTTAATCACCAAACTGACCAAACCCAGAACAGAAAGCAGACAGGGAAGGCAGGGAGCTGGCTGGCAGGAGGAAGTCTTAAGCAGCAGAGCACAGGAGAATTTTGCCACTGGTAACGCTGGGAAAACTGCATGCAGAGTGGGAGCAAGGAACACTCTGGCAGCGAGCAGGAGTGAAGGCCGGGCTTATAAGGTGGAGGGAAATGGACTGAGTGAAAACAGGTGTGCTGCAGCAGGCCAACAGGCGGAGCCAGCCACACCCCCTGCCACACACAAGCTCTGCAAAAGAACAGAAAAGGGAGGGGGAACAGAGAGAGCACAAAAAGAGAAACACAACACAAAAACAAACTAAGCCAAACCATAACAGATTGTCCTCCGTAGGGTGTCGAAGGGGGTTCAGCCTTAGAGATAGGGTGAAGAGCTGGAGGGAGCTCGGAGGTGATTCAGGCATCTGATCAGGATGCCTCTTAGGGCACCTTCCAGTGAAAGTTTTCTGGGCATGTCCAACCAGGAAGAGACCCTGGGGTAAACCCACATATCCAATCTCGTCTGGGAATACCTTGGGATCTGAGACTGAGTTGGCATAGCAGACTATTATTATCCTCCGAGATTTGTGATGCCACAGGTCACAGCCATGCATCACCACCGACTCAGCTATAGAAAGGCGTTTAGTCTTGAGCTGAAGAATGTAAGAATAGCCTTATTGTGGAAAACCTGTGTATACGTTGCAGTCAAATTCAAACATCCAAGGAAACAACAACAACAAAAAACCTTTTGAGGTAAGGGGGGCGTTAAAGCAAAGTCAAAGCAAAGGATTAAAAAAAGCATTATGTAACAATTAAAAAACTACCAGGAATCCTCATTACATCAGCAACCTTTCTATATCAGCAGTCAGAGTGTGGTGCCACAATATTTTCATTGGATCTCAGCCTGTAACCACCATCTTACAAAACCTCTCAGATGATTTAGATGATGGGGTCCAGAGGGAAATGTTTATTTGTCGGAGAGGATGAAGAAACAGATTGTGCTTCACCCTTAAATTAAATCAAAATAGAGTTTGATACAACACTTGGCATGTCTCAGCGCAGCAGTAGAGGTGCAAATGGGTGTATTTATGCTATTCAGCAGAGATACGTCCTCACAACTTACTGTAAGTCATTTTATAGTCAACCAATTACTGATGTAAGGCAGCTATCCTGTTGCTTTTATGTCATCTTGTTTCAGAGAGAGAAGTGCAGAGTCTGTACTAGAATACACAGACTGCACACAGAACTCCAGCTACATTAATAGGCGATGGGATTTTTCTTTGCTGTCAGAGCTACATATGCAAATGTGACAGCAATGTACCAACTGGTCATGAGGAGCAGTGGGAGAGCTCTATGCATTAGTCATCCCCGCAGAATGAACCACACTGACAGAACCACTAATTAATGGTTAAAAAAAGATTCAAGAGTGATTTCCATCCAACTCTCCTCCACCTAATCAGTTTATAATAGCGTTTTTGTCCTCTGGGATGATAATGTCTTCTCTCAGATGTCTGCTTGCTCTGTCATTAAGCCCTTGCAGGAGTTGAAATGGATTTGTCTGTAGGTGTTTTGCAGGAATTGCACTCCAACTGTAAAGACCATAGTAAATAAGACAAAAAAAAAAACAAGGTGTGAGAGGAAAAAGTTGAGGATAAACACCCAGTCAGCACACAAGGGTAACTTGTGTCTGACACATTCGAATACAGACTTAACACCAAAACACGGGTTTATGCTGGAATTAGTCATGGACTAATGTCTTCAGCTTTTTTTAAGAGATTTAAGTAATGAATTTGGACAATTATCTACCTCCTGATTTATGTCCAGTACAAATGCACCAATGCTGGGGACCTGCAATTAATGTTAACCTTTTTATTAACTGTAACCACAGTCTGTCCAAGTGTTTTACTGGTCTAATCCTAACCCTCACATTAACCCTCACCTTAAAATCACCTTAGCATCCATCATGTGACATATTTTCAAATGAAATTGAACATGTGGCCAGAGTTTAATTACAAGACAGAGATTTAAATGTAATCCTACACATTTGAAAGGATTGCTCAGATGTGTGTGTGGTTGAGTGTATACTGCATGATATGGACCTGTGAAAAGACATGGAGTTGCCTCCACCCCCACCTCCCTCACCCTTGTTGTGAAATGAGGAGGAGGACAAGGGAGAAATAAAAATCTGGATCTCAACCACATTTTGTGGATATGCAAACACATTTTTGCCAAATGAAATCCAAGCACACACCTCCTATGATATCACACTGTTAGATACTACAACCCACAAATTAGCACTGTGCAGTTTTATATGATGGGCAGGGTTACCTAGTTGCTCCAAATCCAGTGGTAGAAAGCAACTAAGTACATTTACACATGTATTGTACTTAAATACAATTTTGAGGTGCTTGTACTTGAGTATTAATTAAGTAATTAAGTTTTATGTAAGTACATCAATATGTCTTCCACCAGTGCCAAATCCCATTTTGATCATTCTGATATAAAATCAACAGTGACGTTTGATATGTATTTTGAACATACCATGAGAGAACCGAACAATACCCACATACAGCCTGACTGTCACATGCTATTCCCACATATGGACCAATTCTGGTGCTCACATAGGAAATCGTCCTGGCCGAGGATTTGTGCGTGTATTGGGCTTATCTGTATTTGCCGTAACCACAAACTTTCTGTGACATTATTGTAGACATACTGTAGTTCTCATGCATTTTAAAAATGTTGGCATTGGACATAATCCAGTGTTTTGTAGAATTGTCTAGTATAGATTCCCTTGTCTAGCAATAGGTCTGGTAATGTCTTAAGTTCAGGTACACCTGAAAGAAATAAATTGATATGATACTCCTGCAAAAAAAAAGTTGACTTATTAACATCCCACAGCAAAATTCTTGTTTCTTGCTTTTTAGTTTAATTGTCGATTTATTCTGGCCAAGCGTTAATTCACGAAAAAAAGGAGTGGAAAAACAGTAATGATAAAACGAAGCGTGTGTGATTTTTTAAAGACTTTGCCCACAGGTCAGGAGAAGTGTAACCCATAATAGGCAAATAAATGAGAAATATGTAAATTACAGAGGATTCAGAGCAGAATGGGATGTCTTTTGGGGACATAGTTTATTTTCTTTTTTATAGGATATTGGTATACCAGGACTAATATAAACGCCACATTGAAATATTAGTTATAGACACACTGTATGAGAATTGCATATACAGTAGATGTTCTTACAGTACGTGACTATAGACCATTTGCTTGATAATTCCAGCGTTTAAACTGATATATTCTCTCCACATGAAAAGAATAGACTGAGAAAGCAGCTGCCGTCGGGGTGACGCTGAGTTCATTCATACCTTTGCTATGGAAATGAAGTCACCGCAGCACTTGATATTTGTTTTCCCAGCCTTGTTTTTAAAAAAAGGTGTCTGAGCAGTAACTTGTTTATCACAATAGCAATTCAATTGAGTGTTTGTCATAGACCGCTGCACTGACACTGTTTATTTGAATAAACAAAAATAAATCACCCTCCCTCTCTTGCATGAAGTGAATGCAATAATCATACACTGTAAGTGAAAGGCTTAGCTCAGTCCATGAAAAACCACCGACTGTTAAGCACGACAATAAATTCATTTTAGTCTGGCCTGAACGTCTTTTTCTCTTTAATGTCGCATTGATTGTTGGTTTTGGTGAATCTACGTTGTTTACAAAGACAAATGCTGCCCAGCACCTGTCTGATTGTCTGAGACAACAGCAGATTTTTCTCTTTGAAAGCTGAGCAGGATTATGATGTATGTGATCACTGGTCTGTATTGATCCAGCTCATGCATTATCTGTAAACCCAATAATCAATGCTGCAAGAGCTATGAGATGAAACTATCACCCAATTATGTTGGTGTCTTGTATGAATTACTGTCAAAAGGGTTTTAGTCATTCAGTTAGAGCATGATGGATAACACACACGTATGTGATTACATACATGAACAAACTCATACAGTGTTATAAAGCATTAACCAGCTGTTTATACACATGTACATTTCTTACAGCTGGTATTTTAAAACTGTTGTAAATGTGTTTGAAACTCAAGAAGAAACTGAAATTTTCAAATCTGAAATTTTGGGGTAAAAAAATTACTCAAAGTCTTCTTACTAAATTTCTCAGAGAGCTTTCATCTAATGTGAGTCACTAAGACTCACAGGCTGGCAAGCCTGAGCAGAGACAGCACAGCGTGATGAGGATGCAGGTGAAGGGCTGGGTGGAGATGGAGTGGTAGGAGCAGCAGAGTTGTCTGCTCGTCAGTCTCATTTTAGCACTAGCTTGTTTGCATATTGTGGCTTTAAATGCTTTAAAACTCAAAATGCTGAATCCTCATTTTTTCATTTTATTGGTCTTAGCCTTTACACTGTGTAAAATAAATTGATTAGTCAAATTAAAATTCAGGTTAATACAACAAAATTAGGATTTTAGAAAATGTTGGTATATTGGTGGTAGCCAGTAGCTTATTGTTGTAGCTGTTATCAGAAAATAGAATTGGCTATTTGAATGAGGGACTCATTTTTTAAGTGTGTGCTTCTATAACCCACAGTCAAGTCTGCAAGGTTTTTATTTTATTTCTGCTGCGTGTGTTTTAATAGTATTTTTGCAGACACAGAGCAGTTAGTTCAGTGATTATGAGACAAGGTGAGGAGGAAGCAGAGAGACTTTTTTTTTGTGAATGCACTTATGATTTTAATTTAGTTTCTCATTAACTAGTTGATTATTCAATGGAGTGCTGTCTTTGTTGGTTTGAAACGGTGTCTACAGTGTATAAGGGGTGTAAGGGCTTCTCAGTAGCCTTACCCACACTGAGGTTGGCCATTCTGGGACTAAAAGTGAGACCCACTCTAAACTGGGCCACAACATAAACCTACAATGCCTGACTATCCATCACATGTGTAAATTACTACAATTTACAGTGAAATGCAAATAAAAAGTAAAATCAGCAAGTCTAATACTGCGAACTGACATGGCTGTCTTGTCAAAAAAGTCAGGAATTTGATATGAATATACTTCAACTTCATCAAGTACATCTGGCTGAAAGGGAACAGGTATTTAGGACATGGCAGCCTAACAAGGGCATTATGAAAACCTTACAGTTCCTCAAGATGCTGAGTTTTCTGAGAAGCCTACACAAGGAGTCTGTTCTGGTAGAAATCAGGGGAAATAGCAGCTTGCGAGACAAAGGCAGAATGCAGTGAAACAATAGTCACTGTAGTATGCATATTTAAGTGAGGGATTTCAAACTTAATCATATCCATTTATCTTTGTGTTTTCCTTTTAGAGACAGAGACAGACTGAGGAGCTGAGGGCTTCAGTCAGAGTTCATGCAGACTGCAGGACAGCACTGCCTGATCCGCCTGCCGTCACAGCGGAGTCCTCCTCTGGCCCTGCATGCTGAGCAGCCACCAGACGACCTCTGACCTCTGGCTAGTCACGGGGTTTTGATCCCACCGTCAGCCAGCGGCAGCACAGCTGTAGCAGCAGAGGGAAGTGTCCTCGGGCCCCAATTAGGCTCCCGAGTCCCAGCCGGCCCCGC
This sequence comes from Lates calcarifer, assembly GCF_001640805.2. Lineage (NCBI taxonomy): Eukaryota > Metazoa > Chordata > Actinopteri > Centropomidae > Lates > Lates calcarifer. The sequence continues at coordinate 3,949,575 of NC_066835.1, forward strand.
CGCGGCAGCCCTCCTCCAGGGAACCTGAGCCTGACACTGATGTGGCTGTACAGCAGCTGAAGGGGAGGGCAGCAGGAGGTGCAACCTTTGAGGCAATGCCAATAAGTGGTTTAAAAATGTATGGAACCCCTGTCAAACTTTCTTCATTTCACGGTGCCATAGCAACCGACTTGTGCTTGTGGCGTGGTTGGAGGTAAGAAAAAGGAGGGTCACATTTGTTCCCTCTATCTCGCTCTCACTTACACACATGCACACACACTATTCACATTTCAGTAACTCTATTGCCATATTCAGTTACTACTGGCGCAGCCTAGTACATGCCTCAGTTTGGTACTTTTCTGGTAGAGCTGGGAAAAGAGGCCAAGGGTAAAAGAAATGCAGAAGATTTTTGTCATTTATTTTGAAAAAGTTGTGGCTGATTGTCCTTAATTCTTACTGTAAATGTTTCTTTAATGTAAATGTTAAAGGAACTTAAATATTGGCATACAGTTGCTAGAACAAAACAAACACTAACCTTGAAATGTCAATATTAAAAAAGAAGCTGTATCTATATCCATAATGAACGAATGTATCCATATGGACAAAGTGCAGCTGACAGTATTGGTAGGTAACTCAAATTGACCTTTAGAGCCGGGAGTGCAGTTTAATCTTTTTCCTTTTATTTCAACAGTTTATGCTCATACTCAGTTATACTCACTATAATTTCTGCACTTTAAGCAGCTGCTGGGCAGTGGGTAATTCCTGGGTGACTACAGTTTGTGTTTGTTTATAGACAGGAACAATAGACTGACTGATGCACGCAGGAAAAAACATTACAGTAGACCTCAAGCCTTGTCACAGAGCCAATCAGGTGATGCAGTTGCAAGTGGTTTAGCATGTTTGTGTTTGAGAGGCATCTTTGGCTCAACAATGTTGGCGCACACACACGCACAGTGTTAATGTATAAAAGAGCTACATGACTTGGGAAGTTTTTCCAGCTCTGATTTCTCATTTGCATTTGCCATACTGACAACACTTGCTCAATGAGATACATCTGTAGGCTGACAAGATTAGCATGGTACAGCTAACAGACAACAACTGACCTACTGCCCAAGCTGTCTGGGTGGAACTGTCACTCTTTAGAAGTGGACTGCATTAGGCTAGCCATCTATCTATAGACAAATCCAGTGGCTGATTAATGTGTTGCACTTTGAAGTGCTACCAACATTAATATGGCGGAAACACTGACTCTGACAGTTGTTCAGTTTCTAAATACTACATTATAATACCACTTTTGTTCAACCTCCACAGTCTGGATGAAACTGCTCTGTAGAGTAGCTAAATCATGCAGGAACCTGCCAGCTTAAGTCACGAAACAAAGATTCATTGCATTTTAATCAGAAGAAATACATCATCCAATAAAAAACAGAGGCATTTTGTCCCCTGGTGGTGGCACAGGACTCAGTCCTCAGTGGACCCTTGTTGGTCCTTTATCCAAGGCTTAAAAAGTGAAATCTTCTGCGTAGGTTACATTATGCCTACAACCTGGATTTGTCTTGAGGTGCAAAGTAAGTATTGTATATACAGGAACAGTTAAACATTTTTTTTTTCTTGGTAAGAGTTAGACATAAACATCAAGAACCTGGGGGGGTGGGAGTGAGTACAACACACAACATGCTGCCAACAACATTGTTATGCGAGTGTTGTTTGAGTAATACAGTGTCTTGGTGTTCACCTCCAACCCATATATACATACACACACACACACACACACACACACACACACACATATATATATATATATATATATATATATATATATATATATATATAAAGATATATAAAGGATATATAAAGGTATATATACACTGCATGATGTACATCAATATGTTCATATTATGTAATGTAAAAATTGTTCACAGCAGAACACTTGGCTGACAGCACCTTCCCAACTTATGTTAATGAGCATCTCCCATGTTGAATTGTGGCCAGCAGCCTGGCAGTGCGAGGGAGTGAGAATCTGTGCTGTCAATTATCCAATGTGAAAGTAGCCTGGTAGGGACAGCTTGTAGCCTCACCGCTCATCCACCAAATATAGTCAGCCTAATGCACGCTGCCATTCCATCAGCCATTTTATAATGCTTGTGTAATGCACATCAGATCCTTTAAATGAAGTCTGAGCTGTGCGTTATGAGAAACAGTCGGTTCAAAGGAAAATTTGGTTTGATTTGAGGAGCTGACATGTGAGGGTTTTCTGCCCTGATACACAAAAATGATCATAATGTGTCCACAAGAGGTTTTTGATCAATACAAAATGACTCAGTAATTGTTTGGCATGGAGCTGAGGTTTCTGGTTTCCTTCCTAACCTAAACCCCCTGCTGCTCACACACACCAAAACATCCCCCCCCCCCCCCCCACTGGCATTTTCACCCACTTTGCGAAGCAGGGCAGTGCTAAAAGCAGCCAAATGGCATCACAGAACATTTCAGCTCTGAAGGTTAAAAAGTGAAGCTGACACACTGACAAAGCAGCATTGTTATTCCAACATTTATCATGGCAACATGTTTCCTCTTCACCAGCCGTTTCTGTTGGATCCCTGTTAATTACCCAGCATGCTGCTCTACATTGTGAAAATGGGACTTGTAAAGGGGTGGGGAGGTCTGTGCCAAACACCTGGTGATGATGTTGGAATTCCTCCTGCTGACAGACCTTAAAATAGATGACTTAATGACCCTTTAGTGTGTGTTTTAAAAAAATTATAACCTCTTGGTTCATTTTCTTGGTTTGACAGAAGGGTGTATTAAATGTGATCTGCTCTATAAGCTTTTTTTCCCCCAACATTATGTGCATGTGAAGTAGACAAAGCCTTCATTAAGGCATGAGAGTATGGTCATGGTAGTCCTATCAAATTCCACCAGACCAGCTGAAGCTATTCAGCCTGGATGCAAACCTCTCTGGAGGGGTTCAGCCCTTGCCAATCATTCCAGTGCTTTGTTCATTTGCAATTTTGCTCTTTTTGTTATATTTAATTACATTTGAGAGAAGTCGATTGTTTCTCTGGCATTGAAATAATTGCATTTTCAGAAAATCCAAGTTTTGTATTTGGAGCTCGTCACAAGATGCATTAGATCCTCCTCAGCTGGGCAAAACATGGAAGAAAAGATTGATGAATGGAAACTGCACACTACAAGCTAACACAGGATCTAAGTTTTAGTGGTGAAGGTCATGTTTTAACATTTTCACTGATAGAAACAATAGCCTTCTCATTTAATATACATCGATGTGATCAAAGCACAGTTAGCTACTAGTGATGTGTTCCAATAAATGGCAGACTTTGTGGGTTTTAAAATGTACTTTAAAATGTTGAAACTTTAAAGGTATATCATTCAGAATTTGAAAAAACAAATGTGTCACACAGAGTCACACAAGAATAATCCTTCTCCATCATCACTTATGACCCACTAGAATTATGTGGTGATGTATTCATGTGAAAAACGTATGGATGTATGGATGGATGTATAAAGAGCTGCATGTCTGTGTCTGTTAGGCTGAGCTAGAGCTGCATTCATTCAAAATCCTGCACCTTCCCGCAGCGTTGTGCAGAGGTGAGCAGCGGTGTGTATCAGAAAATAAAGTTTTATTTCTCTGATTCACTCCTTTGTCCTCATCTTTCATTTACTCTCTAGCTCGCTCGACCACCACTGCTCTCTCTAGGGAGGAGGGGCAAACCTTGAAACAGAAACCACAAATCCTGCATATTATACCTTTAATTAAAAACCAAGGTGAGTGTGAGGGAGACCTGCACCCTCTTCTCACAGATAAATCCATGGATAAACTTTCTCATCAAGCCCATCATTTATTAAATGCAGAACTATGCTGCTCATTAAACATAAAATGACAAGACTTTGAAAGAATAGTTACACATCTGGGAAATACTCTACACTTCTTTGCTTTCTTGCTGGGAGTTGATGAAAGTTAATACTACTCTCATATCTAAACATTAAATATGAAGTTGCTGCTAATTTACAGGAGGTGACTGTGCCAGAAACAGTACAACACATTACCCCCATCAAATCACAAATTGTTGTTTTTCTTATTTGTACATATTTGTACTTTTAATATATAATGCGTGTTGTCTGTCATTATGCTATGCTAACCGTCTCTTGTGTGAAAGTAACATTCAGATATGAGAGCAGTATTTCTCTCCTCATCTATCTTTAATCTGAAAGCCAATGAGTGGCTTAGGGACAGGGTTGCTGTGGTGTAGCAGTGACAGAATTACTGATATTGAAAAAGTAACTCATTCTGTTGATAGAGTATTTTTTGCAGTACCACCAGACAGTGTTAGCTGAATTAAAAGTTAGCCGTTGCTGTTGCTATAGCACAGGCATCATTCCTCCTCCTCTACGGCCCTCACTACCGGTGTTGTGGAGCTGCGTTAGCTTGCAGGTGCTTCTTCAAATTTGAACACACTGTAGGATGGGATACCTTCTACTAGTATGCAGTTGCTAAGTGGTAGGAAAGAAATAGACGTGTTTTTGTATTGGTTTTCTTGTAACACTAAGGTATTGCTTGCTTGAAAATGTAACTGACTGATGGTTACTTGGATTGCAAAACTAGTGCATTATGTTACTCATTTCAACAAAAAAGTAATCACAATACTCAAACGTGTTACTTTACAGCATGTTATCGCCCCCAACACTGGGAGTAAGACAGCAACCACGAACAGCAACTTAAACAGCCTTTTAGACAATATTTCCCGGCTATGACCTTTGTCATCATGGTTACAATAATAAACACACGGTTAATGCTGTGGAACTCTTGTAGAGCAGCGCTCTTATTAAGGTGAGAATTTCTCTCTGTCTGTATTAAACATTTATCTAACCTGTGTCACATCGAAGCTGTTACACAGAACGCTCTCGTGACTTTTACACAAAAGTAAGTTATTCACACATGAGACCAATGTGTAAATTACCACCATATTTACCTATGGCACAATTGAAAAAAAAAAAAGTTTAATTTATTTATCAAAGCGATGATGAGTAACTGGAGGAGAGTACTAAAATAAGTACACTAGGTTTTGTATGAAATGATTATTTTGGAGCGGAAGCTGCAGAAATCAGAGAGGCAGGAAGGAAAAGTAAGATGACGCCCCCCCGGCTCATTTCCTGTGGTGTTCTTGAATCACAACATGAGCTTCCTTGAAAGTGTGATGCCAGTTTTCAAAATCAAAATGTGGTTGTCGGTTTCTCATTCACAGTGATGGATCACCTTTACTTATTGCACTTGCAGTTGTTGTGTTGTATCCTGTTAGGAACTCAATGGGAGTGAAAAAGCCTCAGACATTTGGAAAAGTTAAAGATGGCTTGCTTGTAAAAGGCTGTGTCGCAGTATCCAACAAATGGCTGGGGGGGTAAAAAAAGAAGCAAATTTGAAATTAGGATAGAGCTGTCCTTTTACAAAGACAGTAAAAGCACAGAGTACCCTTGAGTATCGTTTGTGGAAGTCATTTGAAGAAGCCCAGTTTTGTTCCCTGTGAAGAATTGCTTGGATAAAGACAAAAAAATGCTAATTTCACCAGCTCTTGTACGAACGTGACCCTGTTGGAACTCCAGGGGAGGATTTCTTGTCTAAGGTACCCTGGAGATGTGATATTTTTCCCCAAGTGATTTATTAAATGGGGCTGGCTGTAGAGCAGTGGAGGGGTATGATTGGGAGGGAGGCCCACTATCATTTTCCCTCAGGATGTGTGTGCACACGGGTATGTGACAAATTAACATCAAAAAGTGCCTCTTGTTTCTAGAAGCGAGGGGGGAAACTTCCTTATTGCTGATTTATGTCATCTCACCACCTCCTACAGACGGCAGCCACCCTGACCATTCTGGCAGCTCTCAGCCACATTAAACGGAGCCATTTAATTAAATCTAAAACTAAATTACCTCATTGTATTTGCCCTAAATATGACCCACCATAACATGCAATGATCTCTCAGGATGAGCAGCCACATGAGATTTCTCTGTCTCCAGGGATTTTATGAGTGTGAAGGTAAAGGAAACATAAAGCAGAGGTGGTGTGGTTATTTTAGATCCAAAAGCTCTCCTCTTTGAACTGACAGTCTATAAAGACATCATTCTTTGCTGTTTTGAAGCTTTGTATTTAATTAAAATCTGGGCTAAGTATATACCATGAAATATATTCCTCATGAAGTAAAGATTATATATATTTGTCTTCTAAGACTGCAATAAAAAATAGCATGGTTACCACAGAGTATTCTTAAAATCATTGTAAATTTTGGCTCTGGTGCAGACATTATACAGGATGCATTTTCACTGCTTAGTTCTGTTCAGAAAAGAGAACAGTTTATGCTTTTTTACAAAGACAGAGGAAAAAAGTAAGATGCACCTGAGATAACCATTACATTTGAGGGATAGCACAGGGGCAAAGTTCAGTCCCGTTGTGTATTCCAACCAAAACAGTTGGCTGTGTATGTGGGTGGGAAGCCAGTGGGGGATCATAAATCAAATTATTACTGTATTCCTGATGTTTTAATGCAGTGGTTCCAAACCTGGGGGTCACAAGAGAAATCTGATCAAGAGGCTAAGAAATGAGAATAAACTGTTTTTTTTTTTTTTAAATGAGCGGATCATACCTGCCTGAGTGGTGTGACACATACACCAGTCAGCCACAGCATTAAAACCACTGACAGATGAAGTGAATAACATTGATGTTAATATCTATAATACAATGTTCTGCTGGGAAACCTTGGGTCCTGACATTCATCTGAATGTTACTGTGACATGTACCACCTACCTAAACATCGTTGTAGACCAAGACCCCACCCCCTCGAAAGCACTCCCCAATGGCAGGAGCCTCCCCCAGCAGGACAGTGCTCCCACCACACCACAAAAACTGCTCAGAAATGGCTCAAGGAAACCCACAACAAGCCCAAGGTGTTGACCTGGCCTCCACTGATCCCAATCTGATCCAGCCAGGTCAACACGTTGGGATCTTTGTCGAGTTCCTTGAGTCACGTGGTGTGTTGGGAGCATTGTAAGCCTGTCAGTGGTTTCACACTATTCATTTTTTTAGACATGAAGGATACACACAATGTGTTTTGGGGAAGAACAAGTTTACAAGAAAACTCCATGGGGCACCTTTACTTGGTAAAAATGGAAGTTTGTCTACTATGTGCTGTTGAGTAGTTTAATTCATAACAACGAAACATATTTTATAGACTGTTTATTTGTTTTGTGATAACTAACTATAGCAGCTAAATAAAGGAAGTACAGTAAAAGCTACAATAATATCTTGATAGCCATTGTACTCAAGTATGTTACTGTACTATAGAAAATTTAATTTAGTTACATTCAACAAAGCTAGTACATGTCAGGAGTGGAGTTAGCAGATATTTGTTTAATATCTGGACATTGCTATAGAATGTGTATCTATAGGACAACTGTTTTATTCTTGATTTAAACCTGGAAGAATGTGAGTATACACACTGGCAGGCAGTAAGAGGTCAATACCAGGGGTTACTTTTCCACTGCTATGAAACTAATCAGCATTATCAGGCTGACTTGAGGTAACAAAGGGAATAAAAATGGATGGGAAAAAGAAAAAAAAAAAACAAATGAAGAGGTCGGTCTGAAGTGGAGGATGAAAGTACACGAAATCCTCCACTACCCTGTCAGACAGAGGAGGCACACAGATGGACAATCCCACAGGTCAGGAGGTCCATCTCTGTACCTTTATTCTGAGGGCACGGAGAGAAAGGAGCGCTGACAGTTTCATCATCTCATCCGACACTGATGTAACACTAAAGCTGAGACGTGTTGCCCAGGGGATTGCCCCAAACCCTGAGACAAAATCATTGCCAGCTGCACTGAACCAGCAGAAATGACCGGCCAGAGACGCTGGCATTTTAAAAGAAAAGATTGTGTTTGGAGTTCTTCAGGTACCATTGTCCAACAGTGCAACCTTTATAATAGGTTTATAAGTTGTAACTGATGATTTTAATATTGACTAATACATAATTGACCAATGTTTTAAATTTATGTATAAGAAGAACTTTTAATTAAGTCATTAATGAAGGATTTTTATTAAAATCCATTCAGTCTGCAGTCGGAAATGAGTAGGAGCTGGTAGGATCTCATTATACATGTGTCTAAAAGAGCATCAACTCTGAGGATGGCCACTCAGGGGCATGCCCAGGCCAAGGATCTAAAAATTAGCTCCAAAGTTTCTTTCTTTTACTGTGGCGGGGGCAGACTGCTCTGCCAGTTTAATTCTTCCTGTTGCCCCCTTGGCGGGCCCCTGCTCACTTAGTAAAGGTCATAAACTGTCAAGTGGGAGAGCTCACAAATTGTGAGGTGGTAACCAATATCCATGTCTCATTCATTCAGTATTATCTCTTCATTTTAAACCATCTTGAGTAAAGATTACAGAATCATTTCTCAACACAGTGGTTCATTGTGGCAACAAACGGGACAGGAAGCTGAATCCACTGAATACAGGTAACTAGAGAACTTAATTAGCAGACTGTTGCATGTCACAGCTCTGATTTGATTGCACTCACTAGCTAACATCTAGCTAACATCTATCCATCCAGCCAATGTCAGACTGATAAACTTTAAACCAAAGTTGAAATACTTTTCTTTCAGTTTAGTTTTGCGTAAAGGGTTGAAATCCACGTTAAAATGAAGTGGAGGGGGGGGACTTTACATATAAATACCAATTGAAAACTCAGCTTTGGGGATAAAGAGATATGAGACAAATAGAGGAGACTGAGATAAAAAGAAGAGAGGAAGAGCAGGCTGTTCGACACAGACAAAACTAACCTGATCACATTCAGACAGTGTAGGCCTAGTGTAGCTTACCACAGAGATATATGTTCTTTGGTAATTACAGTGGAACCTATAGGGTCAATTTAATAACAACACAAACCTAGCATGATTAATTATAAGTGTCATAATAAGGTGTGGCATAAATATTGTGTAAAACACATTTGCTTTACACTTATGTACTGTTAAAGACACATTTCTGTAATTCAAACCCCCTTCCTCAACACACATGGGTACATCCCACCTGTTATTAAATAACAAATCACCTACAGGCCACAGTGTCCTTGCATCAAACTCTTCTGTAACTGACTAAGGCGAGTGACAGTGGGCATTATAATTATGTACTCATACTGGAGAGCTAGTGTATGTTGTAAACAGTCATTTAGGGCCTTACATTTGTACTCTGTTTTTGCACTCATGCTGTTGCACCTGTGTAATTGCACTGTATATTAGCAGACTATAATTTCCTACATACGATATTTTACCTCAGCTAATATACAACACAAGTTACTACACTACTATTAAAGCACCATAAAGTGTAATCAGACTTTTCCTCTGGATGAGGAGGGCAGCACATTGATCCTTTCCTCCACTGTTTACCATGTTCCTGGGCAGAGTTAAGGTGTAGTGGCTGAACAAGGACATTTTAAATGCCAAACACACTCAGCTTACCAGGAGGCAAATGTCATTTAGAAGGTCAATGTTCCATGAGTGGAAATAGGTGTTAAGGTAAACACTATAGGTGATGGGCTTTTAACTTTTCCTCATGGTGGTGTCTTTGCAATATCCTCTTATCCTGCGAGTCTATTCATATTGAGTTAGCAATATGGGAATATTTCTGTGCTATTTCATTTTGAGCACTCTGTCTGCTAATATTGCTTATATCTCCCTGTATGCGCTGAAAAGCATAAACAATTGTTTTAATCTCCCAGCTCTGCCAGAGCTGTTGGCTTACAGTGAATATTTACAGTGAGACTATTTATGCTCCTTCACTGTTGCTGCTGCAGCTGGAATGAAAAGCGAACAATACAGTAGAGGTGGGACTGGATAATCATCAGAATGCATCAGTTTATTAACTGGGGCTGACCAGTGGAGAAGCCAACAAACCTGCTGCAGCATCATGCTGGATGTATTGGGGAAATATAGGAAGTTGCTATTCTCTCCTGAAAGAAAGAATGAAAGAAGAATATTTGTTTGCGATGCACACAAGCCCAGGTTTACATATATAGGCCCAGAGGACTGAACAATCAACTGGCCTCAACACATTTTTTTTCTGATGAATGAATAAAAATTAGATAAGAAATTCATTGTCTGCAATAGCATGTGTCAGATGTAATTGATCCAGTGAGGCTGAAAGCGCTCATCTGGGCCGTTATGATTTCTGGGCTCGATCATATTACTGCTGCCTTTGACCTATTAAAAACAACAAGCATCTTTTTTTTCCTTTCCTCTTTTTTTGTTTTTGTTTATATCTGTAGATGTATTGATGGGGAGGGGGCGCGAACAGATGGACTTTAATCTCAAATTTCACACAGCTGAGAAACAACTTCAAAGTGGAACAGCCTGAAGGATGGAAGCACAGAGAGAGAGGGAGAAAGAAAAAAAGCTGAAAGAATAAAGAACAGCAGCATTTACATGAGGAGAGAGATGTATCCAAGGCAGCAGTGGAGGGGAACATACAATATTTAAAAGGTTGGAGACTGAGACAGCCTTTGGAACACAAACTTGTTTGAGCTGTAACTATTATTTCAAGGGCGTATAAAGGTAAATAATATCCCTGCAGTGGTGAGGGGTTTGAAGTTCGAAAAACATGCCAACTGCCAAAGCTCATCATGAGCCTTCCCATCGGAGAGTTAATAAAACTATATTTAGTTCATATTTCATTACACAGTGTCAATCCTCCACAGTCGGGACAGTGGAATTGCCTTTATGAATTGTTTCATGACACATACATAACATATACTGACTTTGAAGCGTGGTATCAAAGGGAAGAGAGAGAGAGCTATGCATTGTGGTCGGTGCTGCAAAATCACAACACATTATCACTCATTCTTTTTTATCAGCAAGAGGAGAGCTTTATTACGGTCGGGGATATCCACGACCTAAACATGTATTTACTCACAGACTCAGACTCACATGGAAATTATACAGAAACATCATGTACAATATGCACAATTTGTTCACAGCATATGGTAGACAAGTACATACATTGACTTTGCATACATATGTATTTAAAAAGTTTTGTTTTTCAGTCTGTTGATATCTGCTTTCCCCTACAAAGACTTTGTGTGCACCTGATCTCACCTTGTGTTCCCCTTTTGTTTTCCCTTTCTTTTTTTCTCAGCCTTTTGTCTACCCGTGGCTGATTTTTCTTGTTTTTGTTTCTTTTAAAGCCTCTCTGATATTTTTTAAAATATGTGCTGTTCTGCCCTGGTGTCTCCTCTGGTACCCTTGCTTTTATTTCCCTTGCTTGTTTTTTTCATCTCTTGTTCTATGCTTTGACTAAAATGCTAATTACAAAAGTAATTATACTTCCTATATAAATAAGAAATGGTTTAATGAGTATATTGTCATCATCATCATCTCCATTGGCCGGCATTACATTTGTGGGAACATTCGCTCTCTCTATTATTGCTTTTATTCACCCCTGTTCACTCAAATCCCTGTACTAATCGATCCTTCACAATCTGAGTTTCCACTTAGCAAACGGCGCGCACTGACCTGTGGTCGCATTAGCGCTCGCTGCTAAAGGAGACAGAGGGACACTTCAACATCGATCAGGGTGTTTTAATCTCAATAAGATTAAGAGCCCTCCAGTTAATTACAGAACAAAAGGCAGGAGGCGGCTGCTTTAGATCCTGAACACGATTAAGAGGAACACAAGTGGATAAGCACACTTCACATATCAAAAAGCTATTGCTTAAAGAAATTATTAGCAAAAAGCAAAAAACGGTATAATATGTAAAACTGACAGAAGATAGTAGCGTTAAAGGTGCTGGTAGATGGATTTTGTTATCTTTGGACAGAGCCAGGCTAGCTGTTTTTGCCCTGTTCCCAGTCTTTATGCTAAGCTAAGCTAACCAGCTGCTGTGTCCAGTTACATGTTCAGGAGTGTGTGGGGGTTTGTTCACATTTGATTGACAGTGGAGGCAACACAAGGAAGCAATCCCAAAACTCATTACATCTTGATTCAAATGTTGGTCCATGGAAATACATGAAAACACTTTTTTTTTTTCCTTCTAAGGATAAATAGACAAACACAGAAATTTCCTATTGGAAACATTCAAAATGTGAGGCCTCATTGCTCATAGCAAGAAACTGATTGAGGTTTCAGGGCCTTTAAGCTTTTTCTAATTTTGTTCCAGATCCTCTGAAGCCTTTTAGAAACACATCCAGTGGTCCCAGTGCCCAATGTTCGTGACCCATCGATCTGTATTCTAGTGCTGAAATGGACTTGTCTTCCAGTTACATATCACTACAGTCTCCTTTGTATGCATTCTTAATCAAATAAGCTGCTCTTCTTTTATTAACTTGGACAAGCTTACTTCAGATAAGCCTGTCGTTTTAAGCCACTTCAGAGGAGGAATCAGCCCCTCGGGGTGATGAGAGTTGACTCTGGGAGCCTGAGATGCAAGCTTTAGGTTGCCTTGTTATTGTCTGAGGCTTGGCCTGAGGCTCCAGAGAGAATCACTTCCTCTAATGGAAAACTATTGTCTGCCACTAAGGACATACAACTGTGCGGAATACGGATCAGTCTATCTGGACTTATGCACAAGACAGAATGAAGCTCTCTATCCGATAGAAAGCTATTTTAGAATTGTAATATCCACTGAAGTCGATTCTGATTAAGCAATACATCTGAAATAGACCTACTCTTGTGTGTGGCTGTGAGTGGTGTTTTCCAGCACCATTGGTAATGCATAAAGAAAACCAAAAAACAGCATAAAAGAAGAAAAAATAGCTACCTTTACTAATGTACTGCCCCATATTTTAACTCTGGCAATGGGACTAAACATCCAAAACTGTCATAACAATGCAACAGTAAGGCACTTGGTGAATTATTTATTCATTGGAGTGGATTGGATATAGGTTAATGAGCACAACAATATGAGTTTAGAAGTGTCTTTGCTAGAAATATGGTGGCATTCCCTTAGCATATTGCATTATTTATATACTCATCCTCCTTAGTAGGCAACAGTTAATGCCTAATGTAAGAGGTAGACACATCCCCTCTAACAAGTCTGAATCAAGAAAGACATGGGGCAGGTTCACAGTCAGTTCAGAGCACTAGTTTGTGTATGTAAAATGTATACAGAGCTGGTGAAGCTCTGAAATAAATATTCTCTGACAGATCGTCCCAGAGGATGAGGAACTCCATTTGCCTCATGGGTTTCCTTTCCCCTTCCCTTTCTATGGAAAATGACGATGTGTGATACATGCATTACCTTTCCCCCCCTTTTTTCTGTATCTCAACAGGTCACTCCATCTCGTCCCCTGCAGAATTCACCGCAGACTGTGAAAATTTTAAAGTCCAGTGTTTGGCCAGGGGGAGATCCTTTGTGAAATTGGATGATGGCCTTTCTGGGATTTGATTTGACATTGTGGCTTGAATGTTTGGAGGAACGCTCGTGTGTGGTTCATCAAGTCTATTAAGAAAGGAAAGAGGAGAAAGAGGAACAATTTGAACTTCAACAAAAATGAGGAATCAAAGTACAGAGGGAAATCTTCTATAACTATCCTTTGTCACATTCTGTTAGCTGCATTTCAAGTTGTTTTTTTTTTTTTTTTTTTTTGGCTAACGCAATCAGGCATTACATGTCTCCACTTAATACAAGCTTGGGGTGTCAATTTCAAACTCTAGCAACAAGGGCCCCGTTGTGGTTCAGATGACTCAGAGTGCTCTCATACACTAATTGCAGAGGTACAAAGTGAGGCAGAGAGTCCAGCGGGAGAGGAATCCTCTTGAGAGGATTGTGGAAGGGTATAACAGGAGAGCTGAGGGTCAAGCTTCCAAACTAGGGGTGATTCTGAAGGATTTCACAAGCTCCAGAAAAAAAATATTTTAAACATTAAACATCTGTCAAGAGACATCAAGTTGCCTCAAAGTCACATTAATATTTGATATGTCACGATAATGCTGTGTCCTCTGTAGAATATTTCATTTTGTAATTCTTAAGGGTTTTTAAATTGACACCCAAACAGGTTAGACCATCATTTGTGAATTTTCTCCAAAGATCACCCCTTCATCTGGGAGGATTTCTGTTGTTAGATTGTGGCTAAATGTAACCCTTTACCCCAGTACTCATATAACTGCTTATACTGCATGGTTTAGCTTGATACATGATCACACATCCTTAAATAATTGAACACATTTCACATTTTTGGTATATTATGATGTTTACATGCAGAAAATCATAATTTAACACTGATTGAACACTGAAATTAAGCCAAAGCCAAATGTCTTGGAACCTTTCAAGAATACCAAAAGGTTGCCAGCTCCAACCTTGAGGTTAAAAATACTTTTGTATATTATCATATATTTACATGTGTAAAATCTTCATAGATATCAGAGAGATAACAGACACCTTTTAGTAATCTAAATAACTAAAAATTTAACTATTGCCCATTTCTGCAGATATTGTGGAGACCTGTTAAGAATCTTGCCAAATCCAGCCTTCCAGCTTTGAATATTTTTGACCCTCATTTGACCCTGTAGATCCTGTACATTATCAGGTTTACATGCTCAAACTGTCACAGGCATAACTCACATCTTTTAATAATTTAATAATAATTTTTCTGCAGACTTCTTGAAAGCTTTTCAGGAACCCCAGGGTTTGCAAGATCCAACCTTAAAGTGTTAGATATTTTTGAACCTTATTTGAACTAAAAGAATCATCAACATCAGAGACTTAACAAGTTTCAATAACTGAAAGGTAAATATTATGCTCAATTTTTGAGTGGATTTCTTAGACCCTTTCCAAGAATTCCTGAAGTTTGCCAAAATATTTTTGCCCCGTATTTGGTCCAATACTTTAAGTATATTTTAATATTTTCATGCAAAACAGCATCATCAACAACATACATTGCAGAAAACAACATACCTTTAGCACCAGTCAGATAATTGGAGAGATGGCCTGGTATAGCTGGGACATCAGCCTAGAAATGAATATAAACAACAGTATGAGCATGCAAGTTCACAACATAAACATATTTTACAACTTATGAAAATAATGTCAAGACATAATATTTTATGGTTCAATTATTGTAACAGAGGATATATGGATATATTTTATCAAAGTCTTAGGATATAGTTATTTTACTACACAGTTCGTTGAAATATTACTGCTATTTATATACTTTTTTACAGTTTTTTTGTTACAGGTATTTGATTATTCCCAGCTTTGTGTCTAGATTACGGACTTAACAGAGACAGGAAAACATATTACATTTAAGTTTAGAGAGGGTTTATGAGCAACTACGTTAGGGGAGAGGTTAAACTGGGTCAGGTTGTTTACCTTGTGGGACGGAGGTCTTTTTAAACAGCTACTGCCATCCTCTCTCTGCGGAGGTCAGCTGGGGGTCATTTAGAGTCTCTTTAATGGACGGGGCAAAGGCAGGCTCTTTAAACGACTGAGAGAGGGTCACATGACCGGAGGAGAGCAGAAAGAGCAAAACAAGAAGAGAGAGCAAACCCTCCCCACCCCACCCTCGTACTGGACTGAGCAAGGCCTAGAGGAGGTCAAGGAGGCTTTCATGCTGCGCTACGAGCCGTTTCTGTCAGGGTAAACACTCAGGAAGTTAATGTGTGTTTACTGATGATGCTTGACGTGATCAGCGTTCGCTTCACATCGAATTATATGAACAAACAGAGTGGATAGAGTTTCAAGAGTGGCGATGTCGCTATCGCTAAATCCTCTAAATCTCAGTCGGAGAGATTTCCTACAAAATACATCACATGGTGTTCAAATACAAATAGGAAACCATTCTTATCAGATTACCAAGGTCATCTACAAGGTCAAAAACAGCCATTTGCTGTTTGCACTGTTTGTAAGTATTTTTGGAAGTGCCATCTTGCAGCCACATTGGATTTTATGCTGGAACATATGATGTTTTTGTTTAGTTTTTCACTTAGTTAAAAGGACATCCATTGTAGTTTAATTCACGACAGGCTTCTGTCTGTTCACTAAATATTCCAAACATATCTATTTGGGTTTGTTAGTTTAAATTATAAATCGTTTTTATGAGTCCATAATTATTCTCTCAAACACAAGTGTTTTCTTTCAAAATGTTTATTCAGCATCAACAAAGAGGAAAATATTAAAGGGCTTACATAAGCTCAAAATCAATATAATCTCTAGATGGAAATGATTACCAATTCACCAGCATGTGATTTAGTATCTTAAAATTGATTATTATGCCTACAAAGTCAGAAAGGTATCTTGTTTTAAATCATAAAATGACATCAAAATTACTTATTTAGAGCATCTAAAAATAAAAAATAAAAAAAAATCACAAAAATTATAAAGCTCCTGGACTGTTTCGCAGCTCTGGTTGATCAATGTACATAATGTATGAGCAGCTATTTATAGATGTATTAAAGTGGATGTTTGGGGGCATAATCATGAACACAACTACATAGGCTTTTCAGAATAAAACAGCTGACAATATCCACAGTTGCACACCATGCTTTTATAAGCCCTTTAACACTAAAGAACTATTATTTTACAAAAAGGAGGAAACAGCAATACAATATGTATACAGTATGACTTTTTTCTTTTTCAGTTGGTAAATGCTCAATTTACAAGGGACACAATTTCACCAATTACCCCTCAGAAAAAAATATCTACAGTACTGCACTTTCCTAGAACTAAGCTACTACATTTTAAAGTGATCAACCACGCAGTTCAAGGTTTAAAGAATAGAGGGTGATAAATTAGGTTGCGCTGGTAGCTGTGTAGAAACATTGTATCAAACAGCTTATAGTGATTTACTAATCATTACCAAGTAAATAGCTTGATACAATGTCATTCTTCACAATCACATAGTTGAGAGAGAAACTTAATGTACTATGGAGTCTTTCTTAGTCTCAGCGTCCAGTTGATTTTTCCTAGAGGACAGGATAGATTACCTTAATTGCTCTACACATTTTACCCAGTGGGAGTATGTTTTTATGGTCAGAGTAATTTTTGAGAAACTGTTTTCTTTAACCAATTCATTGTCTCGCTATCAATAATTCATTTGTTTTATTTTTGTGGTTTAGCTTTCAATTCTAAAAAGGTGGGAGCGTCCATAAAAAATCCATTACTTGGGTTGAAACAGCCATGAGGACTCAGGTGCGGGTTGTATAAACAGTTCAATATCTGGAGTATGGCTGATCTCTGTACACTCCCTTGGTTGTTCGTGCTGACGGTGCCTTGCCGCGATTGTTTGCCCACTCTTCCTGACCTGATTAGAAGAAAAGAAAAGAAACAGATGGAGAGTGATTACAGAAGCGTTATACTTAAATCATTCATTCATAACAACTTGTGTTAAGTCTTTCAAGCTCTATGCAAATGTTGTAAATATGCTCCCTTCGATGAAAATAATGCAACAGAAAAGTTGTGTTGTATGTCTGGTATCGACGCAGCTCATAAAAACAAAAGCACCGTGGCAAGCCGCAAATACAAACAGTGACTCACACGGAGAAGCTTGACTTTCACCTGGAAAGATGCATCTCAGATAATTGAATGAGAGGATCAAATAGCTACTTGAAAAGGACCCGTTTAGTGGCTCCCAGCAAAAAGGTCACATTTACCATTAGCCCAAATCAGCCCCTGTTCACCCCTGGTACTGTCAATGTGAAAGTGCCAGTATCGATGGCACCCTTTGTCTGATCTTCAGCCAGCACTGAGACTTCCCTAGAGCTGAGGCTCACAAAGGGTTGTTTTTTTCCCTGTGTACAGGCTCTGTGATGGCAGCACACAGCCAATACCCCTTAATTAAACCTGTCACCCTTTCACTGACAGTCACTTTGAAGAAATAGACCAAGGTAACCTTGTGTTTCAAGAACAAGGATGCACATCAGCGCTGTTTATCTGTTTTGTTTGAACTGTCGCCTTCTTTCTATGTGACCCACACTGCGGCAGTTTTTATTTTATGTGCAGGTGCGCACCACTCTAATGAGTTGAAGGTGCTTAGTTCCCCTACTTGTGTGGTCAGAAAAGTTGGGAAAGTTTTTTTTTTATTGGTGGTGACTTACTTCCAAAAACACATTCAGATCTCTAAAGCATGAAAGGAACACACATGGGTCTTCAATAAGTTTAATGATGCAGAGGATGGATGCATTTTAAAGGAACAAACTTCTCAAAATAAAATCCCAGCAGTCATGTTCATTCCATTCTACGACAGGAAAATTTTGCAACAAATATCTCTGTAACACATAGAATTATGCATTGCAGAAATTAAACTAATAATGACATGTGTTTGCAGTCAGTTGCTAACTATAAATATAAAAACAACATTACATATTATACATAATACATTTAAGAAATTTCTTCTGAGAGCTGAATTCAAACTTCAAGGCTTAGCTAAGCCCAGCAGACACAAGGGCACAAGTCAGATTGTCTTTGTTCAACACTATATTCTTAAAATTGTAACAGCATTGCCAGATAGCACTGCCAGAGGAGAGTCTGTCTTTGAGAGTTAAATGGTATACAGGAACCAGAATCTGTAAAGACTTTACCACGTATCCTGTCATTCCAGTTTTAGGTTCCGGTTTCTTGACAATACTCCACTATATTTCCAAATAAGATGTATCAGATTTCGTCAGGGATAGAACGATCAGTTGTAAGAACTGACACCTGCCAACATGAGTCCCTGGCTCAAGCCTGAGGATGACTCTCATAAGTTTATTTTGTGCTACTTCAAGTTTCTGTTTCAGCTTTTCTGTAAGGGCCCAATATCAAGAACTGATATAGTCAAAATAACACTGGAGCTGGTAGGATACTAATATCTTGAGGTTGTTTCTTTCAAGTCAAGTATGCCTTTCTGGATAGATATCTATATATAATACTTTTAAAGCTACTGAAGCACCTAGGTTGTTATCAAGGATGCAGACCAATTAGTTAACCAAGTACTATCCAGTTCATATAAAAGCTACACATACATTATTAGCGACAGATCGACCTTCAGCTGTACAGCAGCATGGTCTACTGTGCTTTACTGTACTGTATATTAGCTCTACTGTCACTTGAGTGCTGCAGCAGAAATGACCTTGGCCCACTTTTTACTGTATTTGACAGTACGCTGACACAGTATTGTTGAACATTATCTCTGAACTTTGTTGCAACTAGAGCTGTTCACACCTCTTGTCAGACATTATAATATCTCCATACTGGAAAAAAGTTCATTAAAGTGGCCTTAAACATAAAGCTGTTTTGTTTAGCTGACTGCAAAGATAGACATTACAATCAAACAAAGTAAAGTTACATGCACTGAAAAATTGTTTGTTGATACTGCTTTTGGTAATCTGTCAGTAAATGTACTGGTGGCTGAGTGAAAGAGTACTTGGATTCTTGCCCTCTAAATTTGACTAACCATAATAAAGATGATAATCAGAACACATAAAGAGATTTAGGATTTTATTTTTATTTCAACTGTTTTTTTCTATCAAAAGACCTCAAATCTAGTGTGTGTGCTGCGTGGACAGCAGTATAGGTTTAGAACCACTAGGACTACTTCTCTTGCACTAATTGAAATTGTTGAAGAAATATTATCTGCAACAGAAAATAATGAATATACAGTGGGCACATTCCTGGATATCAAAAAAGTATCTGGTAGAACTAACCATGGCTTACTACTAAGAAAATTAGAAAGACATGGGGGTCTCAGTTTGTTCAAATTAATAATTCTAATTCAAGTTAATTCCACACAAGTTACTTGAGGGATTCCCCAAGGCTCAGTGTTTGGCCCATCATTGTTTATTTTGTACATAAATGATGTATGTAAGGTTTCCAAAACATGAAGCATTTTATTTGCAGATGATACTAATTTTTATTTTTGTTGTGGTAATAATTTGAAAAAACTTTTGAAGACAGTGGAAAAGGAACTGAAATCTTTTAAGAGTTGGTTTGATTTTAAGAAACTATCACTGAATTTAAGCAGGACTAAATTCATAATTTTTGGGAGCAAACAAGTACTTACTGTGTTGGGGTAAAATCTGATTTTGAAAGGACTTGAAAAGAAGACCACAAGAGCTGTAAACATAACTAACTACCACAGACCAGTTTTTTAAATTGATGACTAAATTTTATAGATTTTCTTGACTGTAAAACTGCTCAAGCCATATGTAGAGTTTAAAAACAATTATTACCTGGAAGTATCCAAAGATAGTTTAAAATAAAAGGAAATCAATATAATTTAGAGGATTGCGCATGTTTAAAAACAAAATTGTGACCAAAATACAAAATCATTGTACTTAAATTAAAGGGGTGAATTTATAGAACAATTGTAGTGAGGAGTGCAGAACATGTAGGACACTGTTTTAATATTTAGGGTAATTTCCTGTTATGAAACACCACCAAAAAGACTTGAATTGCTCTTGTGCATTTCTCCCACCTTATCAGCCAGATAAACTGAAGGAGTCATATGTTAATAAATCACTTGTGCTTATTATGGACATGCTTATTATGAATGTGTCTAACACATTACACAATTACCCAAGTGCTATGGCAACTGAGATGAAGCCAACAGTGCAGAGCCAGGAACTAGAAATTGATATTGTTCTGACAATTGACACAAGATATGTTGGAGGAGGAGAGGTCTGCAACTCACCATACGAATCATATGATTCCCCACTGTGTCCATATTCATAGTAGTCATCTGAGCTGTAAACAGACAGAATAGTGTGGTGAATATAAGAGAAAAATACATTCTGCATCAAACAAATTACAGTTATCAGCAAATAAATGGAATGTAACTTATTTTCTGTATTACTGTAGAACATCAAAGTCATATTTATTACAATGCAATCACATATCACATATACTGTAATTTATGGTAATAAGGAAAAAACACACAGAAAGTGTTTTTAAGATATACTCTGTCAGACATAAAGTGAGACACAAACAAGAGGCAGCTTTCAATCACTCAAAAGTTTGGCCACATTTGTGGTTCTACAAGGCAATTTCCTCCACCGTATTTCTGCACAAACTTCCAGTTCCATATCACTGCATATGGAGATCTATGAGAGGTGGCAACTTTAATGAAAAATAAAAAGATGGGGAGGCAAGTTGCATAGCGGTTCATTTCTCGCTTATTTATTTATTTCTTTATTTGCGGTCGCCGTTGAGATGCTGACAGAACAATCCTGCGTCAGTATCATTCAGTAACAGCGCTATCATTCAAGAGAGGCAATTCATCATAAGGCTGCCACTGAGCCGACACCAGCCATCACAGCTGGGTCCTCTCCGCCTGCCTGTCAGTCAGTCTGTCAGCGACAGCAGCACCTCTCTGCTCTCCAGATTAGAGAGCCGAAGGCACCATCCAAAGCCCTAACACACCACATCAACACCACCCGACTGCTGAGGGCAAAGAGGTGACAGTAATGACACACCAGTGTGGAAGTAACGCATTACATCTTACTCTTGTTACTGTAATGGAGTAGCATTTTGCGGTGTGAACTTTAAAAGCCAAACTGAAGTCCCAGAGTCAGGGTTGAGACACTCCACTCCTTCATCAGATTACACCAGTTTGCAGCACTCCAGGAAATCAATTTCTACAAATTCAGTCTGCTATTAAGTCTGCTTTTCTTTAGGCAATATCTACTTCATGAAAAGAAACTGGACCACTGTGAAAAAGTTTAAGTAATTATTCACTTTCACAGACTCAGAAGTTTTCATTAATCTCTCTATATTTTCCAATAAAATAAATTTGTGTTTTCTCCATTAGTTTTCATAAATTGTCACAGGCTACCTGCCTATGATTTTGTGATTATACAACACATATTCCATTAAAGGTTTTGAATTCATTTTGTAGACAATCACCTTTAATGGACAAACTGTTAATGTTATGCTAGATGCTACATTTTAGCAAAATGATAAAGCTAAACTGGTCAGTTACTTTACATTAGCATAACTGCTGTCTTGCTAGATTGCTGTGATAGCTAGCATACTAGATAACTTACTTTATTTAGTTTTAATTTTATTCATGCTACCAGAGTTAGGACAGAACTGCTCAGCTGTTCAAATGAAAGAGTTCACTCATATTACAAAAATTGTTTTTTTGTGAATAGAATTTCATTTGTGGTGCACACAGCATTAAAAATACACTGTATCATATCCTTCCAGGAACAGTGTTCCTGTTACTCTGGATAATGCTAAGAATACACCCAACAGTTTTCAGAGTTACTGTTTTTCAGTTAACAGGAGTTCCAGTGCAAATTGTTCACAGTGTGTTCTGTGGAT
Organism: Lates calcarifer; assembly: GCF_001640805.2. NCBI lineage: Eukaryota > Metazoa > Chordata > Actinopteri > Centropomidae > Lates > Lates calcarifer. The sequence continues at coordinate 3,971,837 of NC_066835.1, forward strand.
TATCTACCATAAAGGGAACACTGTGTCTTGCACAAAACTTGAATATCTAGGCAACATAATTGTAAAATCTTGTGTGGCTAGACATCACAAATGGTAAGTGGAAAAAATATGCTTTCTTGTAATTTGGGTGAAATGATGCTTGGGCTTTGGCAGCCTCCCCACCACTGATAATGCCTCTCAACAGCAAGAACATGACAAACTGATTGGCTGTTTCATTGTTTTCTGCAACAATTTCTTGGAAAGGATGAACAAGACAACATGACCAATAGAGGACAGTCGGAGGAATCATTTTAAGTGCACTATAGCGGCTCAATGAGACATGAGACAGCTCCCTAAAGAGGCTTGCGCCTTAAGTCGGGCTTAGCATAAATTTTACACAGTCCATAATTCAACTACAAACAATGCCAAGGCAGCAGGAGCAAACAAGGCTTTTCCCCTGTGCTAATGTAGTCTCCCTCCAAGAAGCTAGGCCAGCTGCTGCTGCTCTGAGCGCATGGCTTCCAGTCAGCCCTTGTGGCTGGGGTGCCACCACGCATCTGCCATGGATGTCAAGTGACTGGAATATCCTTGAAACCACTCAGCAGAGACAGAGAGAGGGAGAAGAGAGGGGGACAGAGAGACAAGTGACAACTGAATGCATGTTTTGGCTCGTCATATTGTGTACCCCACGACAAGACCTGACAGGATACTAAATAATTAGATTTCACACTATGCTAAAATTCAGGGGTGTATTCCAGAGAGGTCAGCTTTGAAATAAACATCAATTTTTATGAATGTCAGAAAATCAATTTGCCACAATTCACAGGTGCCCACAGACATATTTCGAAGTATGTGAAACTCTGGATAATTTTGGGCTCCCCTGTACAGCTCTGTGTCATATTCAGCAACAAAAAATATCCAGATACCACAAACCAGGATGGTACACAGTTCTGCTAACACTATCTCAGAGGCTTGCTTACATGCTGTAGCTGTCAGCATTTTTCCATAATTTATTTTCACTATGTTTATTTCACAAAAAAACTGGAGCAAGATACCTGTTAAAAAAAAATCTTTTCTCACTTAACCCTTGAAGTTTCTCTGTTGCTAAAGGCAGAAAGGACCGATAATAGTAGTCTGCTGTGCTGAAAGCTGCCAGTGCAGAGCTGCTCTTTGCACAAGGGAGAAGAGTGCAACAAAAGCTGTTAGGCGCCTCTAATTTCTGAGGTGACATTTTATCAATATTGCTACACAACTTCTCTCCGTTGCTACTTTCTCTTCTCAATTACAGAGACTGGCGAGTCTTGAGACGCATCCTGAAGGTCAGAATGCGCCAGGTCCGGTAAAATTCTACTTTGTGTAGCCAAGAGTTCGGCAGCATCTACAATCCTACAGGACATCTAACATCAGTCAGGTCTATGTAGGGTATACATCAGCATTCTAACTGAAAATCTTTTTTATTAATGCTCCACAGAGGAGTATAGCACTAATGGGAAGGGATACTTATCTGTGTTTATGTTATTTGGCAATTAAATTAGAAGAGTGGCTGCTTAGCTCTGATTTTCTTAGAATGATTAAACTGATCACCGAGTGCTACATGTTGAATGTTATTTGCTCACATAAAGTGAAACAATTGATGCAACCGATCTACCTGTATCATTTAGCTTAATTTAAAGCAACATTACGTAATTTTGCCTAAAAATAACCTGTTCTTGTACCATTTAACTTTGGTGAGTGGATACGATGCTGACAGTGATGGTCAGCAGCTTAAATTGCTGAAATCAGGCCCACCAAGTTCAAGAGTAATACTGAATTATAGAACACTTACAAAGACTGCGAAGTAATTGAGAACCAGTGTTCATCTCCCATATCCAGTGAGGAAACTTTGAAAAGAATTCTAGAGGGAATTCTTCAGTTGGAGCTCTTGTAAAGAGATTGATAGCCTTTCTGTACACGAAAACTACTTGGACTCAGAAGCCAACTGATTTAATTACCATTCATGACTGCAGAGGCCGCTGTTGCTCAGCAAAGTTTTTTTTTTTTTTTTTTGGTTGCATTCTCTGGTCACTGGCTTTGTTTGGGAATTTGAGGTTCCCTCAAGTAAAAAAAAAAAGAAATGTTCTGAGTGGAAGTAATATAAGGATGCTTGAGATAAAAAGAAAAAACAGGAGAAACTTTGACCTGAAAAGACACACAAGAAAAACACACATCTGTTTAAAGCACCAGTGAGGACCATGAGAGAGGAACACAGCAGCTATTAGATAAGTGTGTCTCTTTCATCAGGCATCTCATTCCAGGCCTACTTTTCCTCAGGTAAAGACCCTGCCTCTCTAACACATCTGTCATCTCTGTAAATGCTTTGTCTTAAGCACTGATGTTGCTGTTCCTGGGCACCACGAAACAGATGGCAGTGTTAAATCTGAATGATGTAGTACATGTCCCTAGTGGACTTTGTTTTCTTACATCGCCATTACTCTTCCAGTCCTCTGTGATAAATTTGAAAAAATCTAGTAGGGCATTAGGAAGGGCTGCAGAGGTAATATAGCACTGGTCCTGTCATGGAGAGAGGCTGCTTTTCTTCTGTTAGCCTATTTCTTGCATATGGCACACTTCAACTGATCATTACTCCAGATCTTTAAGCAAAAATACTTCCATGATGCCTCTTGTGTAACTGTGTTTTTCATTCACTCTTGGTACAAGGTTGAAAAAGTAAAATGCTGATGGAAAAAAAAAAGACCCACACTGAAAGCTCTGATTATACTGGCTCAGTGGTGATTTCCACAGACAACAATAAAATGAAAATGGATGAAAAAAAAAATCAGCACTACCTCTTTTTCTCACCATTTAGTATGAAATGAAGCTCACATAATTTCAAATGGAAACCATCCTTATGGATACACTGGTGATTGCTCAATGTGGTGGCTGATTGCAAAGCTATATCCACTGCTCACCCCCTGCTGCAGAGTCACAAAGAGGGACAAAATGGCCTACGGCAAAGATTTGACTTTATAAATGAGCCTTTTTTTCTGGTTTTTGAGCGACCATTTACGCTACTTTCCTGCTTTTTTGGAAAGTACATGAAATCATCCTTCAAGGAAAACACTGCCTCTTCAAGTCAGTCCACAGTATTCTTTAAAATCCCTCTTCTGGAGACATGTTTGAATTGTTAAATGGCAACTATCTGAAGTCTGTGGAAGACAATGTTATGTCTTATTGAAAAGGCATTAAATTTACAATATGCCACACTTAGTCTTGAGACAGTGAGGGTGGTGTATATCCCGCCCTCTGTTCCCTTGGATGGTATAATTCCCGCCACAGCACCTGTCAGTCATCTTGACAAGCTGTCTACCTTGAAAACAGCATCTAGGCACCGAGCATCTGTGAAGCAACCGCTGGTCTCTCAGAGGTAGACAGCAAACACAACCAATCTGTACCTTGAATAAAAAAAATACAATGAATTGTACTAAATGGATATTGTCTACCTTAGGGCTCTGACACAAAAAGCGGCACTCAAAGTAGTAGCTTTGACAAAGGCGGACCGATCAAACACTTTGCATCATCTACCAGTGAAACACACAGCAGAGATTACAACCGTGGCCAACCGACTGCAAACGTACATGTATGCTCTGGGCCTGTGTGACAGGTCTCTATTCTGTAAGTTAAAAACAAAACAAAATAAACAAAGCATGAGCTACCATTTTACACCCCACTGTCAATATATTGGAAATGGTTTCATTATATGCTTGGAACATACAGATTTTGCTTTGATTTTGTCCAGTGTTCAGGGCTTCAGACTAACCAAAGTGAATGTAACCCTCCCCAAAAACAAAATGTTGTTTCTTTACTTCATTATTATCATCTACTGTTGTTGTGTTTTTTTAAACTCTAGTAAAGTCAAATTGGGGCAAAGAGTTCTGGAAACACTGCAAAAATATTTGTACTTGCCATGAAATATTACACAGACATTCATGGTTCCCAGTGGATGGATTATACTGACTTGGGCAAATTCAGTGATCAAGGCTCCCGGTGTCACTATGTGCTTCCTGGTTTCACTGTAGGCAGCTACTACCTGCTACTGTGGGCGGGGAAATAAAAATCAATGTATCAATAAATAAAAACTATGCTGTTTTTAATCAGAAGATTTCTGTTATCAGTCAGCCCATTAGACAGTTTGACTGGCTGATGCTACTCCATGGGTGGTTCTGATAATACAGACAGTTGAATGGAGCTTGGTGTCCATGTGGACTAATAGATGTAACACTCCAGTTGTGTCTTAAGAAAAATATACAGCAATTGCAGCTGTAGGTCTAGTTCACCTGTTGTTTGCCTGGAACTGTCACCAACTTTCATCTTACTCGCAATGGCTTTCTTCCATTTCTGTCTACTTAGCTGCTGGGCTGCCTTGGTGACCACATCACAGTTTATCGCAGGCAGCACTGTAGATATAAAAAATATAGATAGATCATAGACATCCTATCCTACCTCTGTATTCACAGGCCCTTACAGTGCAAGGGGACAGTGATTCACTGCTATAATGACCATGTCTTATAGCAGCAAGCTGGGTGATGATATCTCTTTTGTTGTATTCCTTTATGTTACAACAATAAGCAGACAGCTACAAGCATACTTGTGAATGTATCTTGGCATTAGCTATTGTTAACTACTTCAGGCCCTCCCTATATGTTGTATAATGAGTGCTCTTGTCTGAAAGAGCATAGAAAGATTTGAAAAAAAAAAAAAACTGTCAAGGAAGTTGAAATGGTTTGATATCTTGCTTTTTAGAGTTTCTAAGGACCATCCCAATGAAATATTCACACATTAGTCCTCTTCAGTTATATTAGTCTTTTTGTAATATTTGGCAGTGTAAAAAATGACTGACTCGCCCTAAGTGATTCATTGAATAACAGTGGTTTGTGTGTGTGCTGCCGTTGAGGCTTGTTTAAGTAGTTTTGGGGCTCTCTCAAGCAATTGATTCTAAAGTGCTACACCATGAAACTTAGAAATCCAGCCACTCTCCTCGTCTCTTCTCCGTGCCCGTCTCGTGTACTAAGATTTACAGTTGTTCCTCGGGGATGCGTCTGCCCTTTAAAACACTGTCACACAGCTATCCTTGTACCTGCGGGCCTCTGGGATCCAGCCTACGATGTAGCGTACCAAAGCAAGGTGCAAGGGAAGGTGCGAGGTGTCAGCAGCCGGCAGTCTCCGAGGTGTCAAGTATGAAATAATGCTTTGATCGCGCCCGAGCTGTGAGGGACGACCTCGCTGCGACCTCACCAAGTGTCCGGCCAGGGCTGTGCCACAGCTGTCATCCCTCTCATTTCCCTACAGAGACATCACCTTCTCTCTGCTAATAAAATTAAAGACGCTCTCCACACAAGCAGCCCTCCTCCAGCCATCCTTGACCTTAGCACTTGATTGGTACCTAACCGCTGCAGCTTCCGATAACTCTCCAGAGATGAAGCACTCTGCTGCCTCTCCAAAAAAGATGATAGCTCAGTGCTCTGTGTTGTATAAACACGGTAAGAGGAGGCTGTGATCTGGGAGCTGGCGGACCGACTGCCATGGCTGTCATGCTGAGGCAGCGTTCCACGAGGTTCCCCCTGGCATCAGCTCTCTTCTGAAAGATTTAAATGTCGTGAAATGTCTTCAGGGCATCTAAAAACTGCTTTTTAGCTTAAGTCTCATGTCTTAACGTTGTGAGTGCCTTATTTGCCTTTCAAATTTAATTATGTCTAAATTACTCAATTCTAGCTGTTGTGTGTGACAGAATGTGTACAGTGTAGTTACACAGGCTGTCTTGTCTCATTTGTCAGTGGATACAGTTTTTTGTCATTGTGGACAGTGCTGTGCAGCCAAACATTTTGTATCAGTTTAAACCAGCAGAGAACATTAAGATTTTATCATCTTCACTGCAGTGACACAGACACGTAAAGTAACTGAGTATATTTGATTGAGCTCTGCAGGTACAATGTTAAAGTCACTATGTGTACAATTTTATATTCACCCGTATTACAGTATTATTACAGTAGCAAAAGGTTTGACAATTGGCACAGTCTATGTGTCATAAATGTTCAAATTCTACACAGACACACCTCATGATGCGTCTTATTCAAGCTGGCATTGACTTGAATGAACTTCACATTTTCTCTCAGAGTGATCGTTTTATAAGTAAACCCAAATCCCAGCATAGCCACTGTCTAACTTATGTGTTTGGTGATTTTTGTCAGATGATGTTAGAGTTATAAACCTGAGATTTTCAGGCGCTTCAATAAGTATTTCATACTTATTCTGTTGTTGACAACAGAGACAGAAAAACATGTAAGTGAGAACAGCTTTGCTGGGAATCTGGCTGTATTAAAATATTGTGTATGTGAGCACAAAGAGTAGGGTGTAAAGGGCTGGAACAGGCTGACACTAGAATATGCTAATTAGAGTATTATGTCCTCTAGCATCATGTAGAGATTTTTTGAGCAGACTTTAGCAACCTACCAGTGAAAGCAGTTGTTTGCAGTTTTCACCTACATGATTCAGCAATGTAAAAGGTTTTCAACTAGTCTTGTTTTCTTTTATTTATTTATGCTTCATCTATAGTTACTTTGCAAAATGGTACAAAGTGCAAATCAAACCAATACCATCAGTACATTAAATATTATGCACTTTTAAGTGAGAGTTTTAACTCACCAGCTGTATACTGTATAGCACAGTTCCATGAATACTGGAACAATGCAGATAAAGGCTGCAGTCCCAAAGACATTACTCAAGGTTAGGACAAAGCATGACAGGATCAGGTGAAAGATTTGTATGCAAGTACTTTAACTTTTAAATACTTAATATACTTTAAATACTAAAACTGAGGACTCAAATGCAAAACTCTGACTTTGTGTGTATTGTAGTAGCGCATATATAAAACTTGGTACACTAAAAACTGCACATGGTACCTTTAATCACTAGTGACACGGGAAACACACACAAGTGTTAGTGAGGGCTGTTTAGTGGGGCTGTAACTAACGATTATTTTCATTATTGGCTTAATCTGTCAAATTCGTTAAACTCTCTGCAATCTACTTTAGACAATGCTGGATTACTTGTTTGTCTGACTAGCAAGCCAACCAGCGAGCACATTCAGCTTTACACATTCAATTCTAAACACAAGCAAATCAACACATTAGAGATGTTGTAATTGGGCAATGTTTACAATTTTGCGATTTCCAAATTACCAAAACTATTATCGTAATATTCTGATAGTAACTAATTAGTTTACTACTAATACACTATATTGTATTATTATATGTACTGTTTTGTGGAGTGTAAAATACATTTATACACTGGTAAAACAGTGGATGTAAGTAAGATATTATCAATAACAATAAAAATATGATAATGTTTACTTAGTTACTTAATTATATGACTGACAAGCCAAGGTAAATGAATAAATGAATAGCATGTAATATGGAAATATATTCCAAGTTAATTAAGGTATCACTAAATCCACTAATGCAGCATTACGATCTTTTAAAGAGCAGCAGCCTCTAAAAACCATCCTCTTCCTTTCCCTATGTGTTCACAAATGGCAGGCCTGTTTCTAACATAAGCCATCGGGGTAATACCATGACAGAGAGACTGTAAATTGTTCTGCTTGTTATCCTCCGGCAACTGAAATCCTGCCACGCAGTCAGAGCTCAGATAGGTGAGTGGGAGCTCCTTAGGCTGCGAGAAACATTGTTAGGAGACTTGGTGTCCACACAAACACACACACACACGCACACACACACACTCTCCTCGAGGCCTTGCAGCAGCTGGGACCTGCTATGACTTTCCTCGGGCTTGGGTTGAAAATAATGCACCTTTGTCCATCACAAAGCTAAATAGGATTGTGACTGTGAGGAGGAAGCTAATAAAGGCACCATATTATGTTGCAGTATTAATTCCTGTTAATGAATGGATTAGTGTGGACACGTCATGTAATATGTAATATCGTCTTGTGGTCTGGAATATAAACATTTCAGTTAAATGTCTTAACTTTATGAGAGCAATAACAACAATTATGTACGAAGGAGCAAACAAAGGGCACATAAAAAGAACAGACAGTATGGAATATGGAAAAGTTCAATCAGTCCCAGGCCGTTCATATCACTGAAGTGCTGTGTAAAGCTTGTTAGCCTCCACTAACAGTAACTTTCCAGCCAAATCCAGGACACAGGACACACAAATAAGAGAAGTAAGTGAATCAGCTGTCTCTGGAGGCGCAGACTTAGCTGTCTGGTCCCTATTAGTTGCTTCGTCTCCCACCAGATAACAGACATGAAAATCTCTTTGAGTCGACCCAGCCTCCAGCCTTTACATGATGGACTCCATTTTTATTCCGTGCTGCCACCAACCCCACCCCACCTCTCTCAAACTTCCTACCACCCCCATTTATTCACAAGGCTGATTTTAAAACAAATAGCTGCAGATTCCTGAGGCAGACCTGCATCCGCCCAGCGAGCATCTCCACACTACTTCATGATACATCCCTCAGTGTGTTAAAGGAAGAGAGATGTGTGTACGTGTGGGTGTGTGATCTGGCCTAAAAAAAAAAAAAAAAGAGAGAGATAGCACAAAAGATGGATGAAGCCTGGGTGACATACATCGTGACACCTCCACAAAAGAAAACATCGACCACCCTGCTCACAAAAGCCAAGGGACAGAATAATGTTTTTTTTCTTCTTTGTGTCTGTTTTCTTTTTTTCCTGCTGCTGCCAATACAGTCCAATTTTTGACATACTAAATGTGGCAACAATCATTCTTCCTTTGAAGTGACATACACAGGCATACATAAATCTAGCACATTGTGTGATGATAAAAAACCGTGGGACACCAACAAACCAAAGCGAAAGCCTTTGACCTTGTGTGGCTTGGAGTGTGTGATAGCTCCCTGGATATAAGAAAATCAATATTCTGCATTTAGCCGTGCAGGACCTTCTGTTAAATGGAGCAACATGCCACTAAGACTGGGTGTTTTGCATTGACACGAGAAACACATGGAGGAAAATGCACCTTTGGCCAGATATCTTTAAGGGTGATTAAAACAAAGATAATACGTTTAATGTAATGAGCTGTGATTAATTCCTTGGCGGAAAAACTGAGTACGTCACTAAGTCTGCCGAGAGTGGTTTATTTTGAGGCCTTAGATACAGTGATTGGCTTCTTAATATCTATTAGGCTAATAATTTGAGATCCTGCTGTGCATCCAGGCTTTTCAAATCTTCTACACCTGCATGACTGTTTTTTTTCTTCTTTGGATGCTGAAGACATCAGCATTTAAGTCTTTTCCTTTGAGTTAATCTTAAAGGACAACTCAAAGGTCAGTCAAAACATTTCACACTTCACAAAATACTTCACTAACAGCAAGTGTTCTTGAGAGTTTCAATCAGGGCAGAAAATGAGCATAAATGACTCCTAACAGCTCATGCACCATAATCCAGCTGTTCTCAACCCTCAGGAATCTCTATTTTACCTCATATTCCCTTTGCTGTTCATGAACTTGAGGCATAAATACAACTCAATGCATATGTGCTTTTAAATTCAGTGCACTCACTCAAACAGATAGGAGTACTGACAATGCCATGTTTGTGGCCTGAACTCTAAACAGCACGATACTATGATGAGCCAGTTTGAATTGAGTTAATCGGTATTTCTTTCTTATAAGTACACTCAGTTAACAGTTTATTAGCTACACCATGAAGGCAAACATGTTCTGTATCATTTATTTCTACTCTACATAGTAGCAGCTACAGTATGGTTAGGGTATTGTTTATGTAGGGAAAATATTGCGGTTATTACGGTTTTAAAAAGCAAAGATTACAGCAGCAATATTGGTGAATGTGTTAACAAACATTTACCTATTTACACATTCAGCAACACACTGGCTAACTGTTTCTGGCTGCCTTTTAAATGTAAGTCCAATACTCACTCTCTTTTAGCTCTGTTTTGGTCTCCACCAAGTCCTTGCGGAAATATCTTTAGTCTTTAGCTACTACATGTTCCACCATGTTCAACAGCTAACTACCGACATTGTATATTGTCTGGTGCTGCTTATGTTATGTACAATGATGGGTTTTAGAGCTCTTTTGCTGAAAACATCTATCCGTGGCTGGAAATGAGGTTGACACCAGCAATGAGAGTGAACCAAAACTGTAAAGTTCTGTCTGTAAAACCAAAACAAGAAGCTGAAGCACCCTAAAATACAACCCTAGAGCAGAGGGGAGCTGCAGAGTCAGGTTGTAATTCTCAGTTTGTTACTATGATTGTGACACTTTACATTACACATAGTCATTTGATCCATTGTTAACATAAAAAATATTGATTAGTGCACTGTTAACATAATTCCTCAGACATAATTCCTTTGGATTAAATGCCTAACAGTGAAATGCAGAACTTACTTTTGTCCTTGATTGCTGTAGTTGTTGTCATACGATTCATATCCCTGGTCATCGTAAGCTGTTCCGTAGCCATCGTCATATTCCTGAAGAAGCAGAGACAAAATACAATCAGTTAAGTGAGGCACACTGCCAGTAAACATTTCGACATTTGCACAATTTTCAGGTTAAAATGCAGAGTGACGACATCGTTGAGGGCATTAAGACATATGCAGAATAAGAGATGCTTTGTGCTGTGTTGTTTGGTTAAAGCAGCACTATATAGCTTTTGCTGAGCTGGGGCCACAGTGGCCCTATGCAGCCACAAGTGGTAAGTACAGGATGCTGGTGCACAATTCTATTGGACTGATGGTTACAGGTACTGGCTGCAGCATACCCCTAGCTAGCTAACTAGCAGTTAATTTAGAGAAAACAAAGCCCATCAATTGCTCTGGCAAAAAACTCATCAAAGAGGTTGATCAACCAAAGAGAGAATTACTAAGCTAGCTTCTTCTGTGTGTGATGTAATGGCATAAAGTATTACATGCTTTCAATAATACCCACTTCAATTACATAGTTGCAAAAACAGGTGTTTGCAGCAGGAAGCGGGAATGAAAGAGGCACCATTTTCCCCATTAAAAGTCAGTACAATATCCAAATTAATTTGAAGCTCTTATTTTAAGGTAAAATAGTTGCAGAATATTGACCTAAATACCTTTCTGATGTTGGTTTATAACAATTTCTGAGGCTGATTAAATACCCTGATGGCTTCAGTTTAGCACAGATATAGGTCAAACTGCTTCATCTGCTGCTGCTGGTATCATAGCCCATATGCAGCAACATTAGAGTGGCAACTGCAGCCCTGTCCTTGTCTCTGTGTCAACTGACTGACAGTGGGATGTAAAGACTCTTGCTGTGGCTACGTTTCATCAGCACCTCAAAGGATGAGCCATGAACATCTGTTTGTGCTCCAGCAATCTGCCCTGTCCCCCTGCTCCTCCGCCCCCACCCTCCGCACTCCACCCAGGCCCCCGCCAAGAAGAACATCAAAGGAAGCCAGTGCCGCACCCGTCCTAATTTGGGATAAATGGGACTTATGTTCCACAAAAGGCGTCGACCCCTTGCGACACATCTCTCATCCCCCACACACGTCCTGGCTAATTCCATCTGCCCCTGATTTGGATGCTTGAAATGAGCGTCTGTAAGATTTAGCAGCAGAAGAAAATGCTCATCACATCCATATTATTATTAAGGCTCTAAATCCTGATTAGAAACATGCATTTGCCAAATTACAGTATTTGAATTGACTCTTTTATCTTTAATCCTCCAGTAACGGAGCATGTGTGAAGGAACTACATATGACTCTCAACAAAGAGGCCTGGATGTATTAGATTTCCTTGTTTCTCAGTGAAACGTTAGGTTTGTTGCAATAGTTTTCAAGATTTGTTTTCTTACACCTTGGGGGAAACTGGCAGGTGCATTTTAGGAATCATTTCTATATGTTCACACCTCTACTTGAACGTCCCATCGGTGGTATTCAGGACTTGTTTGTATTTCCTCTGTTGTTTGTGTGTGAGTGGGAGGTCCATTGGTTTTTGTGGAGGTCTTTGTCAGTTCTCATCTATTTGTCTAGAGGTAGCTTAAAGGGAATTCAGGTCCCTCCTGGCATTTGTAGTTCTGCAGCTACAAGAGCTTTTGCAAAGTCAACAATTCCCCACGCTAATGCAAAGCCTAAGTTTAGTCAACAGCTGTACAATATTAAACCCCTTGAACCCCCTTTAGAAACAACAAGAGCACCAGTTCTCAGAAAGAAGTGAAATTCTGTCAAAAGGGATGTAATTAAAAGCACTTTCCATCAGGCATATAAAATAGGAGACTTTGATTTGCAATTTCCCACCATGACCCCTTTCTGCCAGCTACAACACAAAAGACAAAATAATTACCCTCCCGATTTTTGAATAGTTCTTGTCAAAGATAATCAAAATCACAACACTGACAATAATGAAAACATTTCAATATTGGTTGTTAATACTTATAAGTGACAAATAAGATGGACTGTGGACATGATTTCTGAAGGGAACACGCTTGACAAGGCAATCACAGAAACAATATATGGGAAAAGGTTGACATGAATCTTGAACCTTGGTACTGCACAAATTAACATAATCAAGCTACCATATATTGTAAATTCTACCATTGTGAAGTCTATAATGTTCCATTTTTCTTGTATTAGAGATTTCTTCAACTTTATGGTGATTTTTAGGCTGTAATTTGAGTCGTTATGTTGCTTCATACTGTCTGTTACAGAGGTTACAGTTAGGTTTCCATGTACTGATTTCTGGTTAACATTAAGTGTTTTCAGGTGTGTTATTTTTTTGTCATGTTTAAAGCATGTGGACTGTCTAGCAGGCAGAGGGAAGCTGATAAGCACAAGACAGACAGCCGGAAAAGACAAAAAAAACCAAAACAACAACAACTGTCATTTAACGGCATAAAATGGCAACAGATTTTTCTAAGCTCAGTCTCTGCTCCCTCAAAGAACAAAGCTCTGAGCTGTGAAGTTTATAGTTCTCATTCTCCCTCTCGTCTCACAACGCACCTGATACCATGTCCGCTCTGATCTATTCGGAGCCACTTGGATATTGGACACACTGACACACAGACCTGAGACCCACGGCGGTAAAAAACATCACCTACTGACACAGTTAGACTGAGTAGAATTTGGATACATGGCTCAGGTCGATCTTGAGTGGACCTGTGCAGGCCTTTACAGATAAGCACGGATACCGATAAGCAACACTGAAAAAATCCTAACAATGTGTATTCTTAAATACAGGCATCAAATAGTTTGAAAGATCTGCATGATGGATATTTATAATCATCAATTTTATTGTGACCTTACACAGGAACCAGGCCCAGTCACAAGTATGTATGAGATTATCATGAGAGCCAAAGAGACTGATGATACTGTGCTTTGCAGACTAAGTCAACCAGCTGTCCAGACATCTTGTTCTTTGGAAATAAATGATGGCTGTACTCTGGCAGTGGCTTTCAGACAGTCTTAGTAGTAGTCTATTGCACTGCAAAGGTCAAGGTGAGGAAAAAGCAATAGCAACTAGGATTACTGCACAAGAAATTACAGAAGCTTTTCTCTGAAGCAACTGACATTTTCCCCCACACACAGTATATGATAATTAGGTTACAATCAGCTGCATTTTATCTATGAATTGTTGAGACCTTGTAAGTGGTGAAAAACAAACAATAAAAAATACAAAGCAACATACACTATTTGCTCAAAGTCACAACAAGTCTTTGAAGATTAAAACTGTAAAAAAGCTTCAACTAAAAGGCACCCACTGAAGTTACTTTGTGAGTTGCCAGAAATGTCAACGCAGTTGACATTGAAATAATATCTCTGTGTTTTGTCAAAAACATGTCAGTTTTTGTCTCAAAAACTATTTGAATCTATTTAAAAGTTGTCTCTATTATAGTGTGCCCCTTAGAGGTTGGAATAAACAAGCATGGCTTAATGCAATACTTATTTTAACCTTGTACCAGTATATGGCACATACACAAAACTGGTGTCAAAAAGCAAAAAAGCATGTAAATGCACACAGTATATACATCATGTACTGCAATAAAACAATAATCACTCTGTATCTTAAACTAAACCAACTTAGTCAATTAGCACCCAGACATGAAACTTATGGTCCAGCAGGAATATATATGGAAAGTAAACTTGTGAATGTCAGAATTTAACATCATGTCTGGGAACTACACTTCTTGGCTGCAGATTTAAATGATCTGATGTGAAAAACATTCATCAGGCAATCAGAAAAAAACAGACATCTTATTGCCTTAAGGGCTGAGTTTTCAATGGTTAATGACACAGAGCAGCAGTTATCATGAAATGCTGGCGGCAGCGTACTGAAAAGGTGTGGTTAATTAAAAATAATGAGCTGCGTGGGTTGTACCAGCCATATAAGTGACTGATATTATGAACTTTTATCACAGTTTAATACAATGTTATTTCAGATCAGTGGCATAAGTTTAAGTTCACTTCTGAAACTCAGCAGAGATTTTAAAGCCAAGGAAATATCTCTCCCGCACCTCCAAATGTTCACTTTGATTTGTTTCTAAATTGGCTTGATGAATTCCATTTCCCTATGCATAAGAAATGATACATTCATTATTATATTACTGTGCTATGAATGTAGCAGGGGATACAACACAGCAGGCTGCAATTAAAATGTATTTTCCTCATCATCAGTAACTTATAGCCTTAGTTCTCAACTATCAATTATTCATGCTGTTATCATCATTCAGCAACGTAAAGATAAGTAATTGCAACATAATTAATTTTTCAATTACTTTGACTTTGCTAGTTCAGACTGAGATAACAGTGATAGGGGGAATGTTATATATATATATACATATATATATATATATAACACATGTTATATTGTAATATTTTTATAATATTCCAGTAAACATGTAAAAGTTTCCATCAGTTACTTTGCCTTGACATGCTTCTAATTAATGTAATGAACAATTATTATTATTATGATATCAAAAAACATCTCTTGTAATGTTCTCAGTCATTCAGTATTGAATTTACAGCCTGTGATTAGTGTTAATCTTTTTGTGTTCTTCATAAATGGAATAAGCCATATATTTAAGAGAGAGAGTGTTTGATTCTAAAAATGACAGCATTTACACAAGGCTTTTATCTATATTAGTGCTTTACAATTTGCCTCTCATTCACCCATTCACACACACAATCACATACTGACAGCTGAAGGCTACTATACAAGGCACTGGGCTAAGCATCAGGAGCAGTTGGGGTTCAGTGTATTGCTCATGGACAGTTGACACAGACATGTGTCCACAGAATATTAGGACCAATTTTGCCAATTTGTTCTTTGAGGAAAATTTAATGTTCAGCATTACATGATTTTATGTAAAGACAACATGACATCAGTGGTTAATTTTGATCATTACCAGTCTTATATCAAAAGGCCTACTGGAAGCCCCTATGGGCTGAAATTATGCCTCATTACACACCATGGTACAGTTGGATGACATGGACAACATGATGATGCTGCCAAAAAGAAAAGAAAGACCACAGGGTCACTAAAATTAAAAGTCTTAACCCCATCTGGAGCATGAATTCCATGGCAATCTGCCAACACTTGAAGAATAGCCAAAATGCTATGGGTTCATCCTCTGGCAAGCATGAATGTGCTCAGTAATTTTGTGATAATCAGCTATTTCTTGTGAGCAATTGGAAATTCTTCCATGAATGTAGGGCTTGAGGAAAGTTAGGGTGGTTGGTAAAACATTAGTATTCATCCTCTGGAGACCATGAATATCTAATTTCTTTTGTTAGATTTCGAGATAGCCTGTTATAGGTCTAAATGAAAAAATATGAAAAGGTTTGCTTTCTTGAATCCAGGTCTCTCAAGGTCTCTATTTATCTGGATCTCCTTTGACTGACATTAATATTTGTCTAATTGATGTTCTAGAAATACATCTGTACACAGTGACACAGACTGACTGATATTTCCACTGTTGTGAGCCACTAACAAAAAACACAACATGCATATATCGTCTAAGAAGTCATTCTACCTTATCCCTTCATTTCACTGCAAACCAGCCTATTGTTTCTTCTCATCAGTGCTTTGTGTGTCGTAACACAGCAGATGCAGGACATATACATGGTTAGCTGAGAAGGTACTACACACCCTGATTAGTTTTCAGCACAAGCCATGTGCCATTAGCGTTAACCAAGTCCTCCTCTCGTCTCGATGGCGACTCTATCTAGGTGCTGTCCACTCACATTGGACAACACTGCCTGGTATTAAGGACCACATTAAACTTTAACAATGGCATGTTATTGCCATTTATTAGAGCAGCTACTCTATAATTGAGTTACAAGCAAGCTGAGAGGAGAAACATGCTTGGCTTATAAATCATGTTGGCACATTTAAAATGATTCTTTTCTTCGGGTGTCTGACATGTGAGTGAGGCTATTATAATATCTCCTGTCTTCGTATGGATATATGATTTACCAGGAATATCTTGGAGAGCACCATAGCGCAACAGCACTGCAACAGTGCTGTGTTTCCAACACTAAAAAGGATTAGTGTGACAGTGAGAGGTTGGTGGTGGTGGTGGTGGTGGGGGGGGGGGGGGGGGCAAAGACAGAGGGGAGAGAGAGCAGCCCCTAAGTGAGTCTTTCATTTGTATGCCAGTGGATGGCTGAGAGGCGTGTTGTTAAAAGATAAGGACTGGCCTCAGAGGCCACTGAAGACTAACAGAGGGCCTGGCACTGCATGTTACAACAGCGGTATCACAGCCGCTCCACTGTGCTCTACAATACCACTGTAACAGATAGGATGCCACTGACACCCAGAGCAGGCTATTCAGGCACTGGATTTGTTCCCTGCGCACTGTACTAAATCCAAATGAGTTCAACAATACACTGTCCTCACATTATGAACTTTGAGGAGAACTGCACATGCTGCATGGGCTGTGCTAAAACCAGAAAGGTGTCACATATGCAAACAACAAAGCAAGGAAATTAAGCAAATCAAAAGAAGAAGAAAAGCCTTGTTCTTCCCAGACGACTAAATTACGATACCATCTGTTCAAAGAGGAATGTCTCGCCTCCATACAGCTGTGCCACACACTGCTCTTAACTTCTCAACCATAAAAGCTAAATAACACTCCATGATATTGCTCTAAAGAAAGCAAATAATACAGCACTTGAAACTCTTGGTCATCTGTCTTGGTCTAAAATTTCTCAAAGTAGCTATGTGTCATTTATTCAGCTTTTCCTGCCAGCATATTTCAGAAAGCTGAACAGGCTGGAATTTGCTGAAGCTTTTCCGCTGCAGGGGTAAAAATACTACTCACACTATCAGATTGAGGATGCCAAAAAGTTGGCCCCATGCATCAAGTTGAAGTATCACTACTGTGTTACGCTTGACAAATCTCTTTGCTTTCCTCTTTGATATTTTACCACCTTTGGTTTTGATCTAAGCCAAGTTTTAAATAAAGTCTATTTTCACCTGCCAGGTATTATTTTAGGAATTTGTGTCATTTATGAATTAACCCTGAAGAAACACGTCTGCACTGGAGAATGAAATTCGATATCACTACATCTGATGCAACTGTACTTGACTGTATCTGCTTCTACTGCGCAAAGTCATGGAGGGTGGAGCCTATCCATGCTGTACTTGAGCAAAAGGCAGGGTACACCGTGGACAGGTTGTCAGTCTATTACAGGGCTACAGACACAACCACTGACACTCAGAATTAACACCAGCACTTAATTTAGATTTACCCATCCTGTAGACTGTGGCAAGAAACTGGTCCACCAGAAGGAAACCCATTCAGTACTGAGCGACAATGAACACAAAGAACAGTTGCGGTTGATGGCAGTGCTGGACAAAAAGTTCACCCTGCTATTGCCATTAAATGAAGAGTCAGGGGATCTCTGAATTTAGTGGGATTCATCCTCTGGGCACCTTGAGTGCCTATACCAAATTTCATGCTGATCCATTCCATAATCATTGAGATATTTCAGTCTGGACCAAGGAGTGGAGTGACCTAGACTCACACACACTGCGATCCATACAGTCATGCTGCTAGCATGGCTAATAAAACAATTTGTGCTACAAAAACAAATTACAGCTGTGTTTACGAGACATTAATAGGAAATTACTGAAATGTCTAATGTATAGAGGAAATTATAGATGATTCACATTGCCAAGAGATAAAAGCTAATTTAATTTTCCCAGCAATTATTACAAATCACAGGTTTTTTGTCCCGTGTGCACAGGTTTCAATCTTATCTTCATGACTGGTCTTGTCTGCCACACCAGTTGGATGCAGCCTCTTTATTACTGTATCTGAATTATTTTCCTAACCATTACACCCAATTTAGATTAAAACGCTTACAAGGACGGTTCCATAGAGAACACAATTCAATTAACAATGCTTGGCTCTCGACAGAGCTGGACATGCGGAGAAGTGCCTGAGGGGGATGATTTTTTTTTATTGCTGCAACAGTCAGAGAGGACCCACAGTGTTCAAAATGGATTATTGTATCTGGAGGATATAACATAAATAATGCCAACCCACGTGCATTGCACATTTCTTGGTCTTCAACACCCAAAGGAATTAAGCTTTTGTGTATAAAGAAAGAAACAGTTACACGAACGTATAGCTCTAGATGTAGCATGAAAGTGAAGTTCTGCTACTTTGACTGGCCTCCTCAGTTTCCATAATGGCAATGTTCAAAGTGAACAAAAAGATGACATGCTTCCTCATTTCTATCATGTTTAATTCTTCTCCAATGGGATTAGCAGCAGGTAAGACACAGATCTCAAAGCGCCTAATGAATTACATGAAATGAGATTTGGCTGCAATCATAGTAACCATTCAAGACTGATGGGGCTGCCAAGAAAGGATCATGGGATAATAACATTTCTGTGATTTTGTTTAGAAACAATTGCATTCAGAGTAATTTGATACTGATACTTCTAGAACAAACAGAAGCTTTAGCAGAGGTGGATTATGAAAGCCAAAAACCATCCAGACAGAGATATTGTACATCCATACATCATCATGACAAAATCACCAGGATGTAACCCAGGTCTGATGCCTTTTGTCTGAACAAGAGAAGAAGAAGAAAACGCCTCCAGCAGAACAAATGTTTTGGCCCGTGGCGACGCTGCGCAGCAAAAAGAGAACAGTGGGAACATGCATATGAGTGAATGCTAAGCAGTGATAAATGAAGGAAACAAATGTGAACAAGAAACATCTCTTTGTCATTTCATTGATGAATACAAGCGCCTATTTGTCAGCACCCGATGGAGAACACTTGTCCTAGGGATGGTGATATATTCAGATAATACAGAGCAACTCATTCAGCCTCTAATTTGCAGCGATGTGGTTAGATTTATCATCTGGCAGATGCTGGGGATCTTTTTTTTTCTCACTCAGATACACAGGTGCAGGTCTCGGGGGATGCAGTTTACAACTGCGACAATGATGGGAAACAGCTGGTCCAGGAGTCATTCTCTACGACCTCCACACATTTGAATTGCAACCTCTGAATAAACCTGTCAGATGTGGTTAGGTATGGGCTGCTGGGGCAATTTTCCAACGCGGGCCACCTCCTCTCTCCTTCTATCTGCTAAATATGCGATGTTGATGCTGGAGTCCCTGGGGAACTTGCCTTGACAGTGCGGCAGGAGACTCTCTTGGCTAATGCACAAAGACTCTGACTCTAAGCCTAATATATTCATCTCTGGCAGCTGTTGATATTACAGCCAGGTTCCCATAAGACTGTGTAGGTAAGCTACAAGACTGGATCACAATAATAGCTACAATAACAAATTCACCCCAAATTCACCCTGTTAATGCCAACTCTTCAGGTATGCAGACAAAAAGCTAAATATGACAGGCTGTTCACTGTCACATGCATGTTTGTACTCAACACATACATGCTGGTATTTGAGTATCCATGCATGTATTGTGCTGAAATTGGCATTTCATAGTGCTATGTAGTCAAATAGGAGGTTTTGGATGTCTGTGCCAGCATTTTGAGTTATTTGTCTGTAATATTTCAGCATCCACAGAATCCACTTTATCAATGGAGATAAATGGAATTTGATTTGTGATTCTACAAACATTGCCCCTGTTACTGTGGATAATCCAAAAACCTTGCTGTAATGGTTTTTTATTGAAACTATTTTCTTTCAAATAAATAGTCTTTATTATCCAGAGCAGCTGAGTGAACACAAAAAAAATAATATTGACTGATCTTACTTGTATTTGGGGAATAATTACAGCATAATTTTTGGGGGGATGTAGCTATTAGCAGCTCATGTTTGCAGTGTACCCATGGACAAATGTCACTGGGTTACTTTAAAACTTAAAAACATGTTGATACTCAGGAAAGTTTGCAGATATAAGGAACGCTTCTTTCCTTTCTTTTTCAGATATAATAATATCCTCGGAACTCACAATGAAACTAAAAATGTGCATCGTGCATGTGTTCACATTTGACTGAGTTTGGCAGAGGTTGCAGACAAATCAGCAACTGAACTACAATAAGTGACTCCCGGTTGTTTTTAGAACACCAGAACGCGTCCGACCCTTTCAGCTCACACCATGTCTTCCCGCTTGAAATCCTCTAATCCAGAGCAACTGGGACATTGTCAGTGGAAAAAAAAAGAATTTGATGTTGATTTTTTTTCAGTGTCATTTACAACAAAACAATCATTTGGGGTGGAGGCAGAAAACTCCCAGACAACTCAAAACCTGGACAAACAAAACTTAAACTGTCTGTTCCCAGATGCAACAAGAGGTAAATGTTTAAGCCAAACAAAATCTGCAAGAATTCATTGGCTCCATCACAACAACCCTGTTGCCAGACAAGACCACTGAGTCGCAATATTTATTAAATTTTGCACAACCTGCTTTCTACAGTATCTGCACATGGCAGCTGTAAAAGGTTAGGGAAATGCCGTGATTAAGGCAAAAAATATGGTTAAGTTATGGTTAGGTTTAGGCAACTGAAGCACTTGGTCTTGCTGTTAGTCATTGGTGGATGGCTACATTCTTTCCTGTGCCACCTTAATTGGATGTAATCAACCTCAGACTTACATGCATTGTTTACTCTTAATAGTACATTTAAATGCTTCAGACTTTAAAGAGGCATTGCACCAATTTGACAGTTCACTCATCAAATGGAGCCTACAGAGATGTACAATACTCACATATTCGCCGTATGTGTCCTGGACTATAGGTGGAGCCGGTCGGTACCCAGCGGCTGGCGGGGCGCCTCTGGCTCTCTGCACCCCCCTCCCTCTGGAGGATGGAGCCCGGCTGGGCGGGGCTCCTCTGGGCGCTGCTCCTCGGGGCACTGCTGCATGCAGGGGAGGAACTCCACCTCGACTCCTAACACACAAGACACAAACATCCAGCCCAGGTTTAGATGGAAGAGCAGAAAGTCTTACACATTCTTTTTTATTTCTATCTTATTCTGTTAATAATTGGAGAGAGAAACAGGCATGTATACATAGTTTGGATGCATCAGATAACATACAGTATATTCTCTTTCTACATGCTCATATGATAAAGCATTGAGAGATGCTGTTACAAGGATACTATTATATATCTTCAATATGAGGTGTCCACTTCCACATCTCTATGATGAGGTGCTGTAATTTATTATGTTTGGAGTCGAGCTGCCTTGTCTGCTTCTATTCCAGTAAGTGATTTCCTACATCAGAATGACTTGACGATGAATTTGATACATTCAGCATCGGGTTATATGTGTAGGTGGAGAGAGAGGAACAGCGAGGATGGAGGGCAAGTTCTTCCAGTCAAGAAAAAAGTGAGTCACATCCATAACTCAAAACACAGCACGTCTTGTGGCTGAATTGCTTTTCCTGTCTATTAAAGAAAATGTAGATGAAAAAAATTGTGTTCCTGCCTGTTCGCTGATGGATGTTACCTTGTGTGTTGGTTGATTTTTGAAATAAGCCCTTGCATTTGGACTCAGAGGAAGAGGCATAAAAATAGACTTTTGAAACAATTCAAAACTGTTTTATTGTAGTAATTACCATTTCTGGCTTTACCTTTAATATTTAGGTAAACAGACACATCTCTCTCTGTAGAGAAATAGCTACTGTGAGATACTGATCTCTACAGTCATCTAGATGAATTAACACAGAACCCAGAGTCAAACCTGCTCTGTAATCAAGATGGAAGCAAAGTCAAGCTGCTCTGTTGGAAATCAAAGGCAGTCTGACCTTGTGGTTTGGCAAAATGTTGTTGGGGCTTTTTACACCAACTGAGCTTTCTTTTAAAAGCAGTTAACTGATCTGAAGCACCAGCAGAAAACCACCAAGGTTGCTCTCCAGGTCATTTTCTTTCTTTCTGTGCTTTCCATTTCAGCTGTGCTGCATACTGCAACATCACAGATTTGGGGCAGAAGGACAAAAAAAGAAAGAAAGAAAGAAATCTCTAATTTTTTGACTATAACGAGGACAGTGGTGGATGTTTACTTGATAGGAATTGAACCACCCTCAAGCGGAGAACAAAAAAAAAAAAAAAAAAACTAGCTGAGTACTGAGAGTCGATTCTCCTTTATGAGCTGGACTTCTCTTACAGCAACAGCTCCAGTCAAAGTCAAAGCAAAGAGGAATATGTGTCAGCTGCAAAGTCTCCATCCTGAGCAGTGGTTCTGATCAAAATCAAACACATGTGAGTGTGAATATGTGGAAAAACTGCATGCGACTTCCTGTGTAGGAGCCTGTGGGACCATCTTATCACACTCAAATTAGGCATGGTAAATGCTAATTACAGTGTAATTTTAAACACAGCCAATTATATTCTGACTTAGAGCAATACAAACACCCCATCTCAGTGACCTTGTTTATCTCAAAATCTGATGAAAGAAGTGTGTTTTCCTTTATAAATACAAAGAATAAACAAACAGCGCTTTGTGTTTTTGCTCTTTTAAAGCACATCGTCGACGCACAGAGTGTTAAAGTCTTCTAATGGCCACAAGTAGTTTTATTTGTAGTCTTGTGAGGTCTCAGAGGAGCCGGAATTAGTGCGGTTTCACAGGGATAGTAGAGAGGCAAGCATCTACTGGAGATCATTTGCATATAAAGGATTTTATGCAAATTTGGTTTAGTTTTGCTAATGTTTATAGACACCAGTCAATAATAGATGCTATTAACTGTTGGTGTTGTTTTCCTGTTAAGGGTTCTTGATCCCTTATTAGGACCCGGTCAACAACATGACCACTGAACACCACCACTCTGATTCTAGACTGAGTCCTAATGCTGCCGATGGAAGGGAAGACGTCATTTCTCATGAGCCTTGTGGCTTTAAATATGAGTAGGAAGTATGGGACATTTGTGACAGGTGCAGTATCTCCTGCTTGGTAAAAAGAAACACAGAGGCGTTAAAATTATGCCCAATAGGCTATAAACAACCTGTAATAAGTGTAGATAAAACATTGACAATAATCCCCTACTTTTGATACAGGGTATGGTCAGCATTATTTCAGCAACAGCCAGTCAGTTGAGTAAACAAATGATCCCTCCTGATACAGTGGTTTTCACTGAACTATGCAGCATGTAATCCAGCATTACTATATTACTATTATTGTATTAATAAGAACCTCACTGTTTACCGTGCACTTCCCTACAGCCACGTCAGAGCTGTATTAAGATACTGCTGATGCAAACCCAGATTCCTGCCGCTGCTGCTTCACATTAAAAGCACTCAGCTGGAAAAACCCTTTTATTGTGAGGCAGTCATGGAAAATGCAATGGATTTGTCACTGAGGTTTGCACTGAAAGCGAAGACAAAACACTTATTTGTCAACAGTAGATATGTTTCAAATATTCCTGGGAGTAAAGGCAAAGTAAGGGAGGAACAGCCGCAGGGAGCTGTTAGAAGAGGGGGTCACACACCTCCAACTCCTCAGCAACATAACCAACTCCTTTACTGTGCCCTGCTCTTGTGGTGAAAACTACTGGCACTGTGTGCAGAGAGAGATCATTCCAGTGGTTGCTCATGGAATGATGGAAAAGGCCAAGTATTGACAGGTATATCTATTAAAACAGCATGAGTCTGCTCAGCTACATCTGTTGTATTAAACTGCAACTTCAAAAACTGTCACCATATCAACCAGGACTGAAATCTTAAGGATTAAAACTATAAAGAGGAGATAAATGGTCTCAGATTACTGGCCTAGTGTGGCCTGCAAGGCAACTTCGTGAGGCCCCCCCACATGTTTAGGATTTACTGTTAAGTCCGGCCCATAAATTCAGTTTTCCTTGCTTGTTTTATTTACAATGAGGGTTTCATTCTCACTGCTGGTGTGCTGTGACCTACAGCACATTTACCATGGCACACCTGACGACAGATATCCTGATCCTAAATCTAAAGACAGGGTGACCAATAGGACACACAGTTTCAAGAGAGGACAATTGATTACTTCACAGAGTTGAAGTTAATGTTGCTGGTCTAATCTATAAGGAGAGCTACTGTTTTTTATACAACCCTTGACATGACTAAACACGCACATCAGTATAACAGGTATGATGAATAGAAGGGGAGGATGAGTTGCTCACTGTCAGGATGTTTATAGCTGAAATTTATTGCTCAGTAAATCTGGATTTTTTTTCTTTTTTCACCAAGTGTTCAAGCAGGCGTCTCGAGGAGACAGCACTCCGACCTGCAGCCTCCAGGTCAACCTTAGTCTGGTCTGTTTATATGTAAGTTAACTTGCTAACAAAACCACTACGAAGACATAACGCATGGATGAAAACAGACTAAACATAACAGAAAGGTCAAGTCAACTATAGGTTGTTCAATGAAGTAAAAGGAAAAAATTCAGGACAATCAGGAAGGAGTAAAATATATGAATGGAGAGAAGCCAAGAGGTGTAGCTGGGAAGGAGTGATCAATGAAAGAAAGAAAAGGGGAAAAATGAGTGAAATAGTCTTCCTAATTGAACTGTCACTAACCTATCTGACAGCTCAGTCCAGGGAAAGCTGGACTCACTGACATTACAAGTTTTACCTTTGGTGCATAGAAAACAGCCACCTAAGTTCATTAAATAACCAGCCATTTGCAAAGTTGCACAGTGCAACTTTAAAAAGAGATAACAGCAGCGCTTTGGTTTGTAGTTTTATGCCAATCATCTATG
The DNA here is from genome assembly GCF_001640805.2 of Lates calcarifer. NCBI lineage: Eukaryota > Metazoa > Chordata > Actinopteri > Centropomidae > Lates > Lates calcarifer. Next base: position 3,996,959 of record NC_066835.1, read on the forward strand.
GTTTCTCCTTGTCTTTGTAATTCCTGCTGAAGTCTGCACACAGTCAGCATAGTTAGAAATATCAGGGCTCATTTTTCTGCGTTCAGAAAAAGCTGTTTTGCTGCCATTCATTCTTGTAGAATATGAGAAACAACTTCTACACAGAGAGAGAAGAGAGAGAGAGAGAGAGAGATAACTCATCACATTAAACAGGAAGTCTTTGTCTGGTTTGTTTGAAGTTGTATTTCAGTGCTGTGTCCTGTATCACTTTGTACTGGTACATTATGATACACTGTGCTTGCTGTCAGTCAGCTTGCTGTCTAACACCAATAAGTCTTGAATAAGAGAAGAGGTCGTTTGCCTGTGACTTCCAAAAAGGCCCGTTTGACTGTTACAAAAGCAGTTCATAAGAGTGTCAATCAAGGTTTTGTTATGCAGTATACATTTGATTCAGTTGGTTCTGGTTTCACATTGCAAAGACATATCTACGTCCTTTTGTCATCACTTGCATGTGCTGCATCTGCCCATACTTGACACTGATTGGTTTATAGACAGGCGTGCATCTCACATCCTCTCCCTCATCCTTTCATCTCCTCCTCTCCCCATGTTCTGCCACGGCTCATTTTTACCTACTACCCCTCCAGTTATTTTACTCCCTCTATTGTGTCATGGGCAGTGAACCTTCCTCAGCTTCCTGTAATTGGTCTGAAAGTCTGAACCATCCAAAAAAAAAAAAAAAAATACTGTTTTCACACTGCAAACAAACCAAACAATGGTTCAGTTTGATCTGGACTGAGACCACCTCTTTCGGTTGGACAAAATTTTGGTCCTTTGTTTCCAGACCGTGGTCCAATCCAAGGCACCATTAACACCTGCTATTTTGGTTCGGGCCAAACTGAAAAGTAAGAAGGCCCGGGCCAAACAAGGTAGGTGTGGAAAGGGAAATAGAGCAATAATTATTAATGACCACAAGTCGTTATTTTGTACTAAACGAACAGAGGCAGAATGTGTTATAAAATCCTACATGATGCAACGGCACTGCTCTGTTTTAATATCGACATTAGTTTGATGCATCCGACTGCATTTACCTCAGCATTTGAAACATCTGCTGTTTCAACACCATCTCCCCCTCCACCTGCTGCACTCTGGGCTGACAGACCTGCTGCCCTGAACATCCCTCCACCTCTCTCCCAGTGATGGTTTATGTATACTTTGTGCATCTTTTTTAATCTCTTTTTCATTCATCTCAACTTGTCATATGGAGTTTAACTTGTAGAGTTTAGATCAGACCGTTATCATGGTTCCTTTTTCTAAACTTGGCCAACTCACAGCCGTCTCGTTCCATAGGCTGACCTGTGCCTATGAGCTCTCATTCACTCGCAGCTCACTCCTGCACGGCAGTCCCAGGATCAGTTCTGTGCAATGAGCTGTTGCCTTAGTAAATCAAGAGCTAATACACACACATTGCAACCACTGCCAACATTTGGAGCTAACACATTTAGTAAATCTGGCCCAAATTGTTTAGTCATTTGAACAAACAAACCAGTCTCATTGACACATACGGAGAAAAAATGGTAGCCTCTATCAAGAAATAAGAGCTAAAAAACATAGTAATCTTTAATGTGACATGCATGTCTTGTGTTATAAAAACAACACAAGGAAGAATATATGACTTGTATTATTGTTGCAGACACAGGCAATCGTAAATGTGCTCTAACTCTAAATGACGCCATTAACTCTGGAAATGCAACAGGACACTGTACACATCCATTTAGAGAAAAAAAAAGCACTGCCTTCCCAGTAGCTCCTTAACTGTAAATAATACCCAGTCCCCAGCTGAACCAAAGTGTACATGAACACAACAACTTGCATACACACAAATACATTCACACACACACACACACACACACACACACACTTGCAGGCACATTACCTGGGAGGCCCTGGAACAGGTGTCCCTCTTCCACGGGCGGCTGACTTGCCCCTCACCGATGGCACCTTGGCATCCTCCGAGCCGCCGTTCAGGTATGTGAGCTCCTGCAGCTGGGCCTGTCTGATCTCATCATTGTAGTCCTGCACACAGAGAGGCAGTGTGTTCACACACACACACACACACACACACACAGACAGCAATAGACTTGCTTTCAATTACTCTGTATTAAATTACGTCCTTTATCTCCAGGGCTACAGCCCCGGGAATATCTAATTAATGTACTTTACAGTACTGCCGTGACCGCTGTTCCTGAGGCAACTAAACATTTCAGATCTCCCGCTGATAAATCCTCGGGACCCCATTTGCCTTTATCTTCTCACACAGTTGTTTTCTGCCACTAAATTAAAACACATAATTAACATGGAAATAGGTCTTTAATCATAGAACTATTGATATGATTGTCATGTGTCGGCTTTATCAATAAATATGTTTTATGGCGACAGTGAGATGGGGAGGAGGGTGGGGGTGGGGTATAATTAATGATGAGATGTAAATCATCATAGCTCTGAGCGTTGGAGAGATCATCCATAATGAATGGAGGAAGAGTAAATAAGCTCCACGCTGCTGCCAGGGAGGGTTTGGCTGATGTGGAGACACCCCACCCCACCCCTCTCCCCACGCTCTTTTATTCCTGTTATACCCACGACTACCCACCTTAGCATCACACACACAGATGCTTTCCACACACACACACACACACACACACACACCACACACACACACACACACACAGGCACTCACTCCAACAGCCCTGACAGAATTACAGTGCAAGTTACAGACAGAGAGCAGGAGTGAAAGAGTGGGGTTGTCTCCACTGTTACTCACTGGCTTCACTGTGGACAGGCTGCGAATGAGTTGGCCGGGGCCAAAGAGCAGCTGCGAGGAGATTCAGGGGGGAGGAGAAAGGAAACGACGGAGAAAGTCTGTCTATGTGTCTCTGTGTGTGTGTGTGTGTGTGTGTGTGTGTGTGTGTGTGTGTGAGAGAGAGAGGAGTGAGAGAGGAGAACATACTGGTATGAGAAACTTCTTGATCTCCTCCAGAGCGTGACCCATCCTGGCGTAGGCCTCAGCTGGCGGCGCGAACACCTCTATGAGGACATGCAAGTCTTCGTTCAGGTGGTTATATTTGGCCTCGCCACTCTGCCGTAACTCTTCTTCCTGATGGAACAAAAAAAAAAAAAAGAAGTTTGGTATCATATGTCCTCTGTCTAAGGATTGAGTGTGAGTTAGCTGTCACAGGCAAGAACATTTATCTTATTTTTTATTTTTTTATTTTTGTATTTCAGCAAGGATTTACTGCGGAGACTTTTTTTCCCTCCATAATGGTTACATAATGAGGTTTGATGCTTCGGTGCCGCGGAGTTACAAACAGACAAGCAGAAAATATTTATGTGGGTTGTTGTAAACTTATATTTCTGCAAACAGGCAATCCTTGCAATCCTTTCAACTGCTAGCTGTCACATTTAACCATCGCTTTTGTCCTCACACAGCTGCCTGCTCTCATAACAAATGTACAGATGAAGTACAGTACATGCTCTCGTACACTTCATCATTATATCGGCTCTCCATGTCACATTTTTCATTTGTGATGACTGCGGTATCATCAAAACAAGTTCAGCAACTCTGGGAAGGAAGAATATGTATTTTATAGGCTGAAATATTGCCTTATGTTATGGAAATGAGTAATAATTCAGAAAAAATATTAATGTGGACAAAGTAATAGTAGTTTTATATTTCACTTTCACTTAGTTTGGATAAAGAGTGCTTGTCAAGAACATTACTGGAGTGTTAAGAGCAGTAAAACGTTGAGGGACCACCTAAATAATATGGTGGTCAATTATCTCTTTCTGAGTTTTGGCATCAAAATCAATAAGTCCAGCTAATGACAAATCCCATTTGTCATCTACAACAGTGTAAGATCATTAAGTTAATAACAGCCTGCCATCCAGTCAATTTCATCAACAGATAATTAAAAAAAAACAGATCAGAACACACTGTTAGACTGACCGGTGCTCTGTGGGATATGAAGAGGTGAAACACCAGCAATGAATGTTACACTTTAGGACTATGACATGAGTGATTTGCCTTGCCACCTATGTAAAAAGGCAGATTGAATTTTTGGTGAGGTTTACTATGTTCACCATCTTAGTTTAGCATGTTAACTATAAAACATTAGCCCACAAGAGGTACAGCTGAGGCTAATGGGAAAGTCATTGGTTTTTCAGGTATTTGGCCATAAAATAAAAAATTGAACACATTAAATTTTGACTTTCAGGAATATTAAAGTAATAATTTCTTCTTTGGCAAAAAAGAATGTCTGTACCAAATGTCATGGCAATCCATTAAATAGTTTTTAGGGCTGGGCTATAAAATGATCACGATAATTATTACAACGTGAAATTATTTATAAAATTTGTTATGCTGTGCATAACTGCAGTTGTTAGGACACAGATCTCCTTAATGATGTCCATATGTTCAAATACTCTCATTATTAATACATCAATCCAACCATCTGTATGGTGGAGTATCATAAAGCACTTTGCTTCTGCAAGATGTCAATCAGCTTGTCAGGTCAGACATGTTGTGGCTGGCGCTGCCCATATAGTCTGTTCAGAAAACAACTGCCGCACCAGATTTTGATTTCACATGACATCATTATTTTCATGCATTAAACCCAACATCATGAACCCAATCATAAGTCACTTGACAAGCTGGAGCACAAAGCATATCTTTGCTGGAGTCCCAACACCAATTCAGCCACCTGTTACCACCACAGAGAGCATCAACGCATGGCAAGTTACACATTTTAGCTATGAGCAGGTGTAATAGGACCTGCAGGGCTGTTGTTAAGTTCTACTCAAGCCACTGAAAGTGGAACAGACGTAACTGGCTCCTCTCACCTCTGCCTGCAGAAGCACAGTTCATTTTGATTGCAGAAGTATACCATGTAAACAGTGAGGGGCCTGCAAAGGCCATTCAGGCCCGACAGAAGCAGGCCAGTATAATGTTATTGATGGCGAGAAATAGGACAGCAAAAACCCCAAATGTCTCCAACCACATTACACAAAGGAAACAACAGGTTTGGCGTCCCAGTTTCTCCTTTTCAACAAAAAAAAAAAAAGTCTTCTCCGGGGCCTTTCCAATGGCAGCAACTTCCTCTCCCCCTTCTCCCCTTCTCCCTCTCTAGCACCAAGCAAGCCAGTGTCTCTGATGTCACCTAATTATAAATAACCTTCTTTTAAGAGTGCCTGTGGTATGTTAATGATATGTTAATTTCCCCCATAAATCTGTGCTTTATGAGCAGAGGGCTCCTTTGCACATAGCACCAGCGCTGACGGTGTCGAGCGGGGAGTGTAAGCAGGGTGTTGTAAAGAGACGACTGCTTGCAGATCTGTCTCTCCTTTTCCCTTTCATGTGCTTTGGTGTATTTGCATGAAAAAACAAACAAATTAAAAAAAAGAAATGAAAAACAATCATTATCTTGTGCTTTTACTCATCAGCCAAAAAAAAAGAAGAAATGATTAATAAAAAACGATCCAGTCTAATGTTAGCATATGTCAACTGAGGACTTTCCATTTAGAAGATTTCTGTTCTTTTACTCCATCTATACATGTGACCACATCTTTTGCATATGATACAGTAGATATTGGAGCAATTTTCTTACATGGGGGCCCCTCTCCCAGTGCTGATAAGAAGCATCCATGATCCAGCTCAGTGCTATAGCAGCTAAGCAGCCCACGGCAGGAGATTACAGCTGTCTGTTTCTCATATCTATTGGCAACATCTTCCTCCTGTTTACATTTTTTTTCTCAGTAAATCTGCTTATGAAAAGCCGTTCACCCTGGAAACAGAGGGCCACAGCAGTCTGGACGCAGGAGCTCCTGCAGACGGAGCTTAGAGGTAAAGAATAATGTCAAGCTCCGAGCATTCACATTCAAATGAAATATTTAAGGGCAGACGCTGGAAAATGGAGGCAAATTCTATTATTCTGTCTGAAAGACAGTTGACGCATCATATTCTATGCTATACAGCCACCTACTGTGGTGATGAATTGCTCAGCTCTATCAGCTCTGTTCATCTATACTCAAAGTGGCTTAGAAACACAAAGACCAGATTTCCTCTTTAACGTGGTAATAAAAACATATACCTCTATATACCAGCTGTAGCGGCTCTGCCTTCCCTTATATTCAAAGCACTGCATCTCTACCTCCAAGTCCCTCACATGTACTGGCCAATCAGTGCTCTTGACTTTACACAAGATGATCCAGCATTTCCTGTCTTTTCCCCATTGATAATAACACATGATATGATAATGGCACAAAAACTGGAGATTTTAGCTTTTGTTATGACTGCTTAATTGCTCATATCAGGCATTTTTTATTCAATAATCCCCTATGCAGAATGCCTTTCATATTTTTACACATCTAAATTTACTTATGTCATGTTTTATTGAGTAAGATTAAGTTCATTTCTCACTTTTAAGCAAAGCACTTACTCAATCTTACTCAAAGTCCTAGAAGTACATGAGCCTAAGCCTGTGCTGCAGATTCTTAACATTTCAAACACTACAGCATTAACGTGGTTCTACTCAAATCTCTTAATCTCGCTGCCAATGTGTTCTGTACACAAACACAAACATACCATAAAACTGCTATTGTTATTCATATTATTATGTTTTTAATTGTGCACATTTGGTGCTAAATGATCATTGTTTGAGATGATCATTTGCATCTGATCCATCCACTTTGGCCAAGACTGAAATGTCTTAACAGTGAATGGATTGCCATGACATTTGGTGCACACATTCATGGATGGTATTCTAAGAATTTTGTTGATCTTCTGACATTTAATCTAGTTCCATCATTAGGTCAAAAATTAAATTTATCCTTTGGTTTATCACCATACACCAACCTACCAATGGATGGACCAATTATATTTGGGGCGACCTGAGAGCTGAATGGTTAGGGCGCGTACCACAGAGGCTTCAGTGCCCTGAGCAGCTGGTCCCCAGTTCAACCTCCAATCCAGCCGGACCTTTACTGCGTGTCACTCCCCTACTTTCGCTCCCCGTTTCCTATCTATCTTCACTGTCTTATCAATAAAAGCATAAAGCCCCCCCCAAAAAAAAATATAAAAAAAGAGAAACATTATACTTGCTACACATCAGTATATTAGCATTGTCATTGTGAAGATGTTAGCATTTAGCTTAAAGCACGGCTGCGCTGAAGTACAGCATCACAGAGCTCCTGCCACGGTAAACTCTGAAGCTAGTGTTTTGTTTTCCACATCTGTGATTACACAGGCGTCCATGTGACATAAGTTTCGTCATCAGAGGGTGTGTGCAAGGCTCTGTGCGGACATCCGTGCACCCTCCGTGTGGCCACTTCGGTACAAGGACACCAACTGTCCTCCAAGCGGACTAGAGGGAAGTGAAAAAAAAAAAAAAAAAACAGCCATGATGTGCGCAGTTGTGCACTTCCGCAAGGGAGTATAACTGAGGTATTAGAGTTGTTGTAATTCTATGAGAGAGAAAGGGCTTCAGGGAAGAGCAAATTCCCTGGAAGAAAAAGAAAGGGAAAAAAAACAAAATCAGGAGGACCCCCCCCCCCCATCATAGTGGCTGAGTTTGCAAAAGATGAGGGGACAGAGGAATGAAAGAGGATGAAGAAGTAGGCATTGACTGTGATAACACAATAATACAGAAAACAGTCACTGCTTCAGATTAAACTGCTAGCAGCAAAACAGTTCACTGATTAATATGACAATGTCAATAAATGAGACTGTAAGCTTGCAAGTACAATAAAATATGTAATTTGTTGCCCAAATTTTCATCTTCAATAATTCATATTCTTGTTAATATGATTTCAATTATACCATCCCCTTACAATTTATTTGGAAGCTCCACGCACAACTGGGTTTACATTTGGTTAGACGACAGTTCTTAGACATAAAGACCAGTCCTCCAAGACAATAAAGTCATTCCTGCGCAGCAGCTCTCCAAAAGTTAAATAAAGAAAATGTGATTGTTTTGTCTATCAGGAAAATTAAAGAGGGAGTTCAGGTCCCATGGAGCAAAATGGATGAGTTAATCACTGCGCTAACGAGGAGGGGGCGCGGAACAAGGATGCCTTTACATCATCCTGCTCTGACAGCGGCAGGACAACCGAGGTGCCATAACCGCGGATGCAGGAGACTCTGACTCCGACATCTTGGTGCCTTTCAACCTCTCTGCACTCACATTCTTGTCAACACAAGATCAAGGTTCCGCAGCAGCAAATATTTGAGCAATTATCTCCGCTCTTGTGCGTCTTTGCCACATGTAAGAGCTTAAAAGGGAATGTACTGAACATTGTACAGTCTTATCCTCTGACACATCTATTATACTGTATTTTCTGAGGAGCAAGACTACAATTACATTTCCATCTGCTGTCCTCTGCAGGATGAAAACTGTACATTATCTCCACTCCTGTCAGTCAGGTGCAGCCCAGAAGTACAATCCAGTATATATTTTATCAGTATAAATAGAAACCTTGGTTTAAGTGACAAAGCCTTGCTTGGTGTTTCTTTAAAATAAGACAGCTTTGTTTGTACTTGTCTTGAAAAAGCCTTTGGATAAAAGCAGACCTGTCTTTTTGCTCTGCAGTGGCCCAGCTGCCTGACCTACACAAGGAATGTTAAGTGCTGAACACTACAATGACACATGCGGTCCAGCTGCAAACAGAAAGTCAGCAACCATCAGAAGATAAAGTAGTAGTTCTGTAGTAAGGGTGTATCCCTCCTCCCCCTTTAAAAGAGGAAGCGGAGCTGCGCGGAGAAAGCTGTCAGTCATAAATCCCGCAGCGGGTTTTGTGCAGACAGGTGAGGGTTGCCGAGGTCAGCACATTTCCATGACAGATATTTTCTCCGGATGCTCGAGAGGAGTCGACCATCAAAGACTATTGATCACGGTAATCAAAAAGAATGCGCTGTATGATAGTGAAAATCATCGCTGCCAACAAATCACCTCTGACAAACAGAAAGAGAGGAGAGACACAGACGGGCTGAGTGAAGTCGATTTATTCCCAGTTAAAAAGTCAAGTCTACAATCAATTCTGCTGCTAAAGAGACGCTATTAGCGCCATTTATATCCCCTCTCTATGTACCAACATTATCATTGTCATTGAACTGGTTTATGATTGAAATTTCCAGTTATAGATTTTTATAAAGTCCATTCCTCCATTTCTTTTCTTTTGTCAGAGTTCATATGAAAATAAAACCATAAACTCAGATAGTGTTGTCTATGTAGAGTCTGTGCTTGATTTGACTGTGTGTTTTGTTTACTATGAGAGAGGCGCTGGCTTTCAAAGATGTCAGGCGTGTTTGGAAATCCTCAACATCATGCACATCTCCATAAACTTTTGAAATCTGTTTTTCAAGATGAAGCTTGTTTTTCAAACCCGTGTGCCAGTCCATGTGACCCATTAACTGTCAGTCAAACATAGTCTGAATTACTGAGAGTGACTGGCTCACATCCAATTTAATATGAGACAAACAGGGTTTTAGATCATTTTCTTCTCTTTAATATAAAGAAATAAAAATTAAAGCAAGTAAACGAGAAAGTAATTTAAAACTACCATTAACAAAAGTTTTTGTCTAATAATGTAATCAACTACAGTTTATACTAGCAGCAGCTGAGCACAAATTTTAACAACTGAGGCACATTGAGGACAGTTTCAGAAAGTTTAATTAGATCAAATTAGATAGAGAATGTATCTCTATGATAGATAGTTGACTGACAGAAAATTGAAATGAACAATTTTGCTAATCAATAAATATGATTTTAAGAAAAAAAAAAGCTGTGCAATATGGCTAAAAAGGTTATCACGACAAAACTTTTCATACAAGTCAATATCATAATTGGAATGATAAATGACAGATTATTTCTTTTCAGTGTAAAGGCTGATTTCTACCCATGAGCGAAAGTTGTAGAATCCAGATAGTTAACTGTGGTTTTATGGTCACACCCACCAAACAGCAGAACATTTCATAAATCTGAATAAGACGAACAGATAATGATAAATTTAAACCTAACTCCTCTAAAACCTAAGTTGCATATTTCTATTCCTGTGGTGTGACTGGTAGTTCGTGATTCATTTCTGCGCATATTATCTAAGCATGGAAATGAATCATATAATTATATATTTATTGACAATTTGTCATATTTTTATCAAGGAAAAATGTATCATTTTATTCTGCTACAAAATTAATGCTATAGTTTTATCACCTGGCCTTAATCAATAGATAATTGATAATGACAATAACTTTAAATGCAGCCCTAATTCTAACCTTTGTTATGACTAAACTTGAATAGAGAGGCTCAAAATTGATTCTGTTCAAGTGTATTTCATCTGTCATGTCTTGAAAAGCACCTAATTTGGCACATTGAGGAAAACAGGAACAAGAGGACAAAGTCACCCAATGTCAGTGCATTAGTTTGTGAGAAAACTCTAATTTCAGTTGGATTTTCATTGGACCTCCTACATTAAAATTTCTCTTTCTTAACTTTCAAGATAGGTCCAGGCCACCTTGACTTCAAACCATGCAGCAGACTGAGATAAAATGATATGGAGGTAAAAGAGTGAAAGGAGCTAAAAGAGCAGGGGTAAAAAAAAAAAAAAAAAGAAAGAAATAACAGACTGAAGCGTTACCTTTTCTTTGTCTCTCATGGATCCTTTTCCGAGAATTGACATCTTTGTGAGAGTGTCCTCCTGTAGTCTCTTTAACGAGTTCCCGCGTGGCCCGAGGAGTTTGCCGACAAAGTTAAACTGTAAGAGAGAGCAGGAATGCGGATCAGTCAGAATCTGTGTGTTTGAGATAAAGAGCAAAGACATTTCTTATGTCAGTCACACGTGACTCAGCCAGTGACTGAAGCTAATGAAAACTTATCAGCAGTTTTTCTTGTCCATGTCTTGGTAGAGTCAGTGTGGAAACGTTTCCAATTCTTGGTTCACTGTGTCACCTTTTTATTGGTTATGGATATATTCTGCATGATTATCTCTCTGTCCAAAAATCTTAGCATACAGGTAGCATTAAATTCACAATCGCAAGGTTTCAATGAATGCAGGTTTTTCAACCAAGGAACAGTGAAAAGTGAATTCTATGACCATTTCTATGATAAATAGTAGTGTGTTTCCATCTTTCCAACAATGGGTAGCATCATATACTGAAAACATTTATCAAATATATTATTTATACAGTGTGATATATTTGGCAGGTGTTTTTATAGCCTGTAGCAGTGCCGGTGGTCATCAGCTCAGGCTGCACTTACAACCTCCACCTACACTGCAACTTACAGTGTTGCCCGCAAGCCGTAAACTGGGCCAAAAAACGTGTATAGAGCTCTGCTTTGCTGTTCCTAAAGCTTAAAGTTTAATAGCTGAGAACGCACAGTACCAAAAACAAGGTGACTCAGATGAATATATCAACATTTTGATCAACTTGGATTTTGGCTGCTGGACAGTAAGGGGACTGTATTTTGAGAGATTTTAGACGATAAATCAAACTGAAAAAAGTGAGTCAGTTGAAAAGTGAGTCAGATGTGTCCCCTCCATCCACAGTGGAAATTATGCACTTGTACAGTATAGACCAGGGTATAGGGTAAGGTAATCGTTATTATCCCTGAGGCGCAATTTGTTGCACAGCCAGCAGTAAAACCGATCATCTACAGCAATCAACATACACCAGTCTACACGTAAACAGTTTACACAGAAAACACAGAATGAATTCAAAAGGCTGAGAGCAGCAGGTACAAGTGAGTTTTTAAGTCTATTGGACCTTGGTAGAATACGTCTGAACACCAGATGGAAGCAACCTGTACTCAATAAACAAGGGGTGACTGGGGTCAGCGAGGACTGACTGGGCTCGTTTTGTGGCTCTGAATCTGAGTTCATTAAGGTTTGTATCTGAAATTTCACTGCACATTCTAACAGTTCCTTCCAACCTGCTCCTATTTTTCAAGAATCATGAACCAAACCATGCATCAAATAAAAGAGAACATTCAAACAGACTCAGTATGGGCAATAAGCCAATATTTTTTGTTTAATAGCCTAGATTAGAAATCTCTTGCCAACCTTAATTTACTCATATCACTATTTTAAATCAATTGTAAAAAGACAGAATCCCAGACAGAGAACTGTCAAAACTGCAGAGGCAGAGATATGTGACATTCAGTCCTCAGATTAAGCTTGTACATGTCCCACAATGCAACAACTACCCAACTGGTGTCACTTTAGTAGTTTTCTGAGACTTGATAAATCTCCTTCAAAGCCACAGAGGACAGAAGAAGACAACTGCTTCCACAGGCTGAACAGTACTCCCTGTGACTACTAAATCAACTCTGGCGTGTAAAATTGGTGGAGTGCACCTTTAAAGTAAGACCAGCTACAGGAACTAGTGACATCTAACCAGAAGTTTAACCAACCAGTTACTCCAGAAGAGCCTCGAACTGGCCAGACTGATCAGATTTATCCGACATGAGGAAGTAAAAAAATAAAAAATAAATAAATATATATATATATATCTTTTTGAGAAATCAGAACTTTACATTCTGATATTAATTCAAAACATTTCGCACATCAGTTACTATATATATCCATACACTTTTTGTATTATCATAATGCATTTGTTTGAGCTAACACTGACTGACCACATGTGATGCTTTGCCGTCGATCAAAGGACTCCTGGCCTAGATTACTTCACAAGGTCAATGCTTTTTAGCTATAAAAAAACATGTTATGCATTACTGTGTCGAGGTATGTTGTGCGCAGACACCCATCAAAGTCATACAACCTTAACACGGGCTTAAACACAATTCCACCGGCAGCTGGAGATGGTCAGGGAGACAAAAGGAGAGTGATGCTTTTCTCCCCCTCTCCATGTTTTCCTTTAACAGTGAGTTATACAGCTGTCTCCCTCAACTATCTAGGTCATCAATTAGCTAGCAGGAGGTAAAAAAAAAAAAAACAACAAAAAAAAAAAACAGCCAGTTTTGTTCTACACCTCACCTATATCTCTCCTGCCTTTTGTTCAGAAAGCAAGTGCTTATTAGGAGGCTCCTGCCAATTCCTGGGTGAGGGATTTGAGAGGTGAGCTTTAGTGATTGGGTCTAATGCAGAAACTGACTGGTGGGTTTTTATTCTGGCTGGGCTCAACTCCAGCAGTTCTCAGCTACTGTATATTCCTTCAACTTTTATAATTACACAAGGTCCTGTGACTGGATGTGATCAAAAACCCCAGCCTCAAAGTAAATACCATGTCCCACTGTGCTAATTCCAACCCCGCACTTGCAAATGGGAATAAGTGGCCTCCTGCAAAGTTCTGACCTTGGGCTGATGAATATGTGGAAGTACAACTTCACATTAGCATGTGCAGACTTTTATGCTAACTTCTCTCAATTCATAAGCTTCTTACATCACTTGAAACATTGCAATACCTCTACTGAAATTTGCACACTTATTAACTCCAAATATATTGAGTAGGACATGAATTGTAGGGTGAGGGAAATTCAATTTAAAGTTATCTAAGCAAACAAAATGTGTCCTGCCTCTAATGTATTCAAGTTTACAAAAGGATCATCAAGGGAGACAGCACCACTGGGGCGAACAGAGGGTGTCAGGAAATGTTTTAAATGTGCTGAGTTTAACCGATGTCTCGCACATCCATCATTTCCACCTGGATGGAGCCTTGATCACTGAGCTGTGCCGTCTCTTGAACAATGATTTGCGGAGCCAGATCACACAGCCGACATCTCTCTGCGTTGCTACAGCTTTTGTGCACCCACTCCTTCTGACAGGTGGAGTGTTGGTGCACGGTGTCCGGGATGTTTGCACGGATATCTCAGTCCTGGATAAAAAAATGCTTGGACAAGGAGAAAAGCTTGTTTTTCTGATGGAGAACAAAGTGCTGCTGTATTGCTTTCAATATTATGGTGTAGGAGCCATATCAGCTGTGCATGCACGGGCGTCGGGCAAAGGAGCAAATTTACAGGAACAAAAAAATCAGACAGACTGTGAAACAGAACTTAATGCAGGCATAAATTTACTGTGTTGAAATTAGGGACACAATTATAGCCTGGCTTAGTGGTGAACTGAGGACAGAACAAATACCCTTTTCATTTTAGAAGATACAATGCTGTCTGTGGTGGGAGAGTTTAAAACATAAAAACTGACTCTGCTGAGTGAGAAAGGGGTGACAGCGTTCTGGGTCTGAATCCACATCCAGTCCACTGATGTGAAACCGATCCACACCTGAAGAACTTAAACCATTGAAAATAAACTTTGAATTAAAGATGACTTCATTAACATCAAATTTTGTAAACGGCGTCAGTTAATCCAATTATTGACCTGTGGGTAAGTTTTTAATTCAATCATTCTGTCAGAAAAAATAAATTAAAGGCACACAAAATGTGAAAAAATGCAATGTTCATCAGCAGAGTATTTCTTCTATTAATTCATGTTCTTCATCCATCCATCCATCCATCCATTATCTATACCACTGATCCTTTAGTGTTGAAGGGGGCGCTGGAGCCAATCCCACCTTGGACACATCACTGGCGGGATGTATATTGTTTAAACATGTGTCTTGCTGATAATCTTTCAGCTACATCTGATTTACTTCTCTTATATGTTCCTTTTCTGTTGTTATAAGTGCAATATAATAATAATAATAAAAAAAAAAAAACATTCTTGGCGCTCTGCAGTTTGGGGATTAAGACTGCAATTTCCCCGGTTCGATTCTGGCCAGGGAACTTCAATCTCCCTCATTTCCTGTCATCTCTCTATTATTGTCTGTAATATTAACTAAAAAAAAACTGCTGAAAACATGAAGGTCATGGACTCCATACAAAAGTTGATTTGTGGTAATTTCATTAATAGTAATGTTGTTTGAGAGAACTGTCAAAGTTATTTGTAAAGCACAACATCTAACATGATAAAAACTTCAGTCTGGGTACTACTGATCTTGCAACACTGTCTCCAAATTATTCCATTCATATATACCGCTAATTATGTTTTAGTGAAAAACATAATCACTTCCTGGATTATGTTGACTACAACTTGAGAAGTATTTCTGCATGCAAGTTGTAGGGAGTGAGTCAGGCTTGTGGTAAGGTGTAGGCTATAAGAATATTTTGGGTAAAGTTAGAGAAAAGTGGTGGTAAACATGTCAGTTTCTCTTAAAGTCAGTGTGGGCTTTTTCAGTAACAAACCCAGGCTGCCATTCTCTAACTTTGATCAAGTGCTGTGAGTGTCTAAACATAACCATAAAAACATTAAGTGTGCTTTAGTCGCTGAGAGTAGATATTGTATTGCAAGAGTGGATATTGTACCAAAAACAAATCATGAGTTAAGTAAAAACATATTTCAGGTGGCACT
Organism: Lates calcarifer; assembly: GCF_001640805.2. Classification (NCBI taxonomy): domain Eukaryota; kingdom Metazoa; phylum Chordata; class Actinopteri; family Centropomidae; genus Lates; species Lates calcarifer. The sequence continues at coordinate 4,012,340 of NC_066835.1, forward strand.
GTGCTTCTCTCCAAATGGATTTACTGTTGAAAGTTAGAAAAACATAATTTCAAAGGTTGGATCTACTTTTAAATCTAGTCTAGACCTTGATTATGACAGCTGATTATATTTGGATATAGCTTTATATTCCTCAGTGGATCACAACATAGCAAGTGTGAGTGTGTAATATCTCAACATAAAAATACTGTCTTCACAGAGGAAACTGAGGGTTAATCATCGTCCTGCGGCTTATTTTAGCTCCCAGGCTCTGTACAGTAAGGGGTTAACCTGGCTGTAAGTTTTTATAACGTGCTCTTTTATTAGACATACACTGTCTTGAGCCACTTCAGACTCTATTATGCATAACATAGTGACATGAGGTAATGGTATTTGTTTGACACTATTTTAAGTTCCTGACTATTTAAAAAGAGATCATGGGGATTTGCTTTATATTTATTTGACTAATGCCAGTAAATGTCAGACTGAAGTCTTAATCTGGACATTTAAACACACCAGCTCCCAGTCAATACATATGCAGAGGCACACACACACACACACACACGCACACGCACACACACACACACACATCTCCTCATATGGACAATCCAAATATATGAGTCTTACTGAACACATAACTGTAATCCCTGCTGTTTATCAGATATCAAAATCTGCCTGACTCCTACTGTGATTGATGCTTTGGGGTTTTTGCTAATGCTTTAGTTATCATGGGGGGATTATGTGACTTACAAAAACCTGCCTGGGCTCCTGTGCTGGTTCATGTCTTTAGACTGTGTGAGAGGATTGTGATGCTGCTGTCTGTAATCACCAGAATAAAAGCTGATGTGTTTAATCACAGGTTGTTGCCTGCTGCGCTGCTGTAGTGTTAGTTGTACAAAAAAACAGATACAAATAAAATACAGAAACAAAGCAATGACTGAAATTATATTAAAACAGGATTTGAATTGGCTGTTGTCTGTTAAAATAAAAGGAAAATGTCATGTGGATGATTAGAAAGACAGCAGACACAAGCAGAGGAAGAATGTATGATTAATCACATTTAACTTGAAGGGGGTGCAGAGTGTGTGTGTGTGTGTGCTGAGGGGGGGGGGTCTTTTCATCATGTGCTGAATGTATTACTGCGAGCCTGGCGAAAGGTGTGTGCTCACAGAGAGCCAGCGCAGTGATTGTGCTGAGGACAGCAGGACAGGAACGACAGCAGAAGGATAAATCACCGCTCCCAGCGCAGAGAAAAGCCACAGTCTGAACTGGAAATAAACCAGTGGGACTCCTTACGCCTCGCTAATGGCCTGCAGTGCTTTCTGCCAAAAGATGCTTTCAGAGACGGGGCCCACAGATCCGGCAATTGTACAGATGAGCACTGATAGTACATCCTTGTTCAAAAGGTTGGATATTTTTAGTCTCTGTGTAGGTGTGACATTATGTGTCATATCTGTTAAATCATGATTTAAAATATTAGACTCTCTCTCTCCCTGTAAACAAGGTTTCAGTTAAATCTTTCCTTTTACTGAAAGAGCTTTTAGGTGAGTATCTGTAAGATATAAATGATAAAAAAAAAAGGAAGAGAGCTTTCTCTACAGTATTTAAGTGTCCGTTACACAACAGAACTGCAAAATGCAACACTATAATATCATCACTCTTGCCCATATCTTAAAAAGTCTAGAGATTCATCAGTGTTGGGTATTAAAAATCATTGCTGAGGAACAGCTCTATTTTATCACAGAGAATCAGCAGCGTGGAACTTGCTGCTCGGTGTCCTTCCCCGCTTCATTTTGATAAAAAGCTATGTTTGCAGAGGATGGATTTAACCTCTCCGCACGTGCTCCTAAATGGCTATTTGGAAAATGGCTGTGCCACTTCAATGCCAGAAGCCAAAAGGTGATGCTCACACCTCAGAAGAAAACCCATTCGAGTCAAACCGATCACTCTTGCCATTGCTACCTGTCAGACAGAACAAATTGAATTTGTCTTCCTTCAGTGGCTTGTTGGAGCTCTAAACAGCGTATTAGTGGCTCTACTTATCAAAGCTGTCAGAGCAAATCTGTTTAGCTGTGAACCTGGGAGACTCAGATCAGCCTCCAGATGACACCACATGCATATGTAGTACATACTCAGTGCTCACCATTATTTTGTAGGACTAATTTAAGCTCTACAACAGACTGCATGTTAGTATCTGGTGATCAATGTCTCTGCTCATAATTCACACAAAAGCTCCCAGCAAGCTTTGATTTGATGATCAGCAGATACAAAGAATTTAAAACTATTGCTACATTTGTTTTAAAAGTTGAACTTCTTTAAACATTTGAGGTTCATATAACTGTTGTTTCAACAGCCTTTCAGGTCATAACTACAGATTGAAATATAGCCACTGAAATCCAGTTGAAAAAATGCTGCGTAAATGGCAAAACTTTAGCTAGCAAGATGCTAGCGCTACTAGCAGTATGATATTCAAAAACTGCACGTACCAAGGAAATTGACATGAGGATAAACATGTACCATATGTATTGATAGGTTAGACTTTTTTGTGTCATTTTTTATTTTTCTAAGCGATGCTAGCCACATGGCTCTGGATAGCAATGAACTATCTCAACTACTGAGTGGATGACATTTGCCACAGACATTAACAGTCCCCTCAGGATAAGTTGTTATAACTTTGGTGATCTGCTGACTTGTCATCTAAATTTTGATTTGACCTGTGCTTTGGTTTATTAAATGATATTTCCATCAAACTTAGCTGTGCTTTGTGGGTAGTGCTAATTAAAAGGATGGAAACTCATTGGGGTGGGAAAGGCAACATATGATAATAATTTCCTAATGATTTTGCTCTTCACAGCTATTGCAACTGCTGTTTGACTAATTAAAAGATAGAGCTTAGATTTGACATTTAAATCATTAAATCATTTAAAACATTTAAACTGACTTTACAACCACTACAACTAAAGTAAAAACTGTTGCAGGGTCATTCCAATTCAGCTTCTGTCATTTCTAGCGAGCTTGACATTTGCCTCCTTTTCAAGCAACATAACAAGCGTCCTGTTTAACTGAGTAATATAACGCCTTTTTTTGCTTTTTCAGTTAAATGTCTACACCGTTGTCTCACGAGTAAGTATCATGTTGAAAAACAAATCCAAGAGCAACTTGTTTAATTATGTCATGAATATGACAGTATTAGCTTTGTTGATATTATCTTAAAGAAAATGGAACCATCAAGGGCTAACATTAATGTTAAGATGGCAGTTTGGCTGAGGGGCTCAACTTAAACTTTAATTGTTGGCAAAATGGTAAAAGAGTAGTCCCTGAGCTCTAATGAGCCATACAGAGTGGTGTATTCACCGACAACCTTCCTAGGATTTACTGCTGTGTGTGCACGATCCAGCAACTGAAATACAGTACACTTTAAGAAAACCGCTCAGATCTGGACAATTCACACAAGCACACCAAACTAACATGAAAAAGCAATATTTGCTGAAAAGCAAGTTGTTTGCATCCCTGTAATTAGCAACTGTTAGCAGGCTAACACACTAAACTAAACTAAACTATAAAGGTGAACTTTATAGGTGCTAGACATCATTGTCATTGTGAGCATGTTAGAGTTTCCCAAAGCCACTAACATGACTGTACAGTCTTTTTTTTTTTGACCTGCCAGTCACCAAATAAATGCTTGTGGGCATAATCAGAGATGTAAAGAAAGAGAGACAATGTTAAATTCAGATTTAGGCATCACAGCATTAGTATCAAACTGATCTAAGTTACACAAAGTTTAATTATTCTAAATTAGAGTGTTAACTATGGGTGTCTTTGTCACAGTGCTGATATGACGCTATGATTAGTCTTCAAAGCTAGAATGAAGTGCTATATTAAATACTGGGTGTGGATTAATATAAAACCTGGTATATTGCAGATTTTGACACCCAGTATGTTAAACTGACTGGCATTATTTTACCATGCATGTCATTAAAATTCTAGTGATTTTGATCAAAAAAATCATGAGGAAACTCAAGTTAAATGCACCGCTAGAGCATTAGTGGTTCACTGTGCTGTTTTCCCCCCTGCCATCCTCTATCCATATACTGCAGGTTACCACTGTCCTTCCCCCTGGAGGGCTGAGGTGAAAACTTGAGTGATGTCCTCATGTAAGAGCGGCCCTCTCACTTTTACATCAGCCTCCCCATCGCGCTCCCAGCGGGAAATCCCTGTCATGCACCGAGCGCACAGCACCAATAAACGCTGCTGCCGGTGAAGGCTGCTCGTGGCAGGTGAGGCTGAAGTGCTCTCAAATGTGGCAACTGCGTTATCGCTCAAAACGGCTTCACGTGGAGGTCACCGCGAAGCTGTGCTGTCTGGGACTCGATACATGTGACTTATGTGCCGCACTGCAAACGCACTCTCACCTTACAAGCCATTCATTTTTATGAGAAAAAGACTTCTAGAGCATGGAAGAGGCATACAAGTACATTCATCTACCATGTATCATTAGAAATCCACAGCACACTCAAGAAAATGAAATCCACTGTGACAAAATTCCTTTGAATCTTATATTCATAAATATTCATTGACAAATTAATATACCAAGACATCAAAGCGTCATTGACCAAGGTCAGTGTAATGGAGAGGTGTGTGTATGAGGGAGGAGGAGTGAGAATTACAGTTGTAACGTTTCAAAAGCTTAAACAATTCTTCAGACAGGAAGTAACATCCCTAATATAGTTCTACCCCAGTTCTGTCAGCCAACACTCCGCCTGTATGTCGTCTTCCAGATACGCTACATCTAATAACATAAAGCATCAACAAAAAGTGTCAAGTGGCTGTTGTAAGGAATTTAAATCAAAACCAGTGCAACTGTAGTTGGCTTCATTATCTATAAATAACACTATCTAAAATTCTCTATCTGTGCACATCACATTCTTGGAGAAATCTCTGGTGGTGGTACTATTGCACTTACTTTAGGAAACTGCTTGACTGGTATTAAAACTTTCTGGCCCAGTTTCATGTTCTTGTTGATGACGACGTCGATGAACTTCTCCTCTTCCTTCCCCTCGTCTTTCTGAATTTTCTCAATCTCTATAAGAAGGGAAGAAGAAAAGTGATGAGTCATGGATGACAAGCAGCAGATATACAAGACTGTAGTACAGGTGCAATTAACAATAAATACCACAGTATATGGGGAAATACACTTTACGAAGAATTTTGATTCCTGCTAGCCACATTTCTCAAATATAGGGGGAAGTGTTTCTGTCCACCAGCATTTCTGCCCTACCATAGCACTGGATGCCAGGTCAGTGAACACAGGTTTTGGCTCTGGACAGTCACAGTGGTACCAAACATTACTGTGACAACAACACTCAGAGCGCCTATGCCCAGTCATTGTGTGTGGGTTTCAACATGAAACTGCCCCTCAAACCAGAGAGTGCTGTTCCTCTATGATTGTTTGTGTATGTATTAAATATAAGCTCCACCTTAATTAGTGAGCTCTGGGGGTGTTGGTAGTAGGGCTGTGCGATAAGTCATCTCATGTCCCAGTAACGAGATATAAGTTGCAATGGCCGCCGTTATCTCCTTCCACCTCTGCGAGGCTTTGTTATATGCCATGCCACTGTCTGTATCACCTTCAGTCTTCATGCTGACATTCAGGTGTCCGCCTGCATCCATGTGGCAGCATGTAAACCAACATCCAGATGCTGAAAAAATATTGCCATAACCAGTGTCACACAGCCCTAGTTGCTCAGTGTATTTCTGAACTCTGGACAGAGCCAGACTAGCTGTTTCTCCATTCTTTCAGTCGAAGCTTTGCTAACCACCTGCTATTTCCAGCTTATAACAGTTTAGCTGAAATGAATCAGCTATCGACCATTTTGATAATCAATTAATCGATAAATAAATGTTTTAAGCCAAAAACTCGCAGGTTCCAGTGTCTCAAATGTTTTCTTGGTCTTCTATGACATTACAACACATATATTTGTGCTCTACATGCATGAATATGTCAGCTTTGGCTTTGATAAATTATGATAGACTAACTGAGAAATAAATGACAGATTAATTGGAAAATAATCATTAGATGCAGACCAGTTTATGAGATCGTGTCAATCTTCTCATCTCACTTTCAGAAACAAAGGCAAATTTTCCTTTAATTTCCTGATTGACCAAGGTGGACAAAACATGTATTTTGAAGATGTCAAACAACAGTCTGAAACCCAAAGGTATTCAACTCACAAAAACACAGAAAATCCTTGTATTAGGAAATGTTTGTCATTTTTGCTTGATAAATAACTTACAGGGGAACTTCAGCAGTATTAAACATAAAGGTCAGTTTCACAGTCATGAGGAGTAGTAAGCAGCCTGTGAGAACAGTTGTCTCCTGTGGCTCTGGAGCAGCGTCAAGACTGACGAAATAATCTTTGATGATGTCATGAGGTTATCTCTGTTTGGACTTGGAAACTACAAATGTATAACAGCGTTATGCACTGGTAGGCACCAGGACACAGCTGATTATTTAAGCCCTACTCCTGAGTCACACTCAACAGATTTGCTCAACAGTTTTCTGCTCTAGTAAACAAACCTTTATGAATTGTGCCTTTATTGACAAAAATTGTTAGGTTCCTTTAGCGTTATTCATCTCACCTATTGGCTGAGGCTCAGTCGTCATGATACTTTGTAATTTGAGTGGAGACACCAATTTACTTGTAGAGACACGACATGTGCTAGAGTCCCTTTCATGTGCCTTATAAAAAAATGATGGGGAGGACACTAGAGCTTGCACCTCCAGGCTAGCAAAAATATTGGCTGTCACGCTTCTTCTATTGGGAGAGGTAGACTTTGATGTATTTGGAGATGTAACCTTGAACGTTTAATCAGATGGATAACATCTGTGTTTCAGTGCCAGGAAAATGGTTTTGCAGAGAGGGCAGCTGAGAGGTGCGGGGAGGCTACGACAAAGACTCCAGGCTAAAAGCCCAGCAGGGGAAAGGGTGAGGCAGGAAGTGAACTCCATAGTAGATTTATTTCTCCTACTCCAAATGATTAAAAAATAAATAAAATAAAACAGAGCAATCATGATCCTTTGGCTTTTCAGGTTATGTTATGATAAGAGATTTTTGAAGCCTGGTTCAGACTCAGATGAGAATCAGAGAAAATAAGCTGTTTCTATCTGAAAGTGTGATAAACTCAAACATGTTCATATGTTCAAACACCACATAACCAGATATACCACATACCCGTTTTTCAATTACACTAGGTCAGAAATGAGCAAAGCATATCAGCACTGAAAACTGGAAACTAAAAAGGCAATTGTGATTTCTCAACAAAGCTCTGCAGCATTACATTTGCAGAATGTAATTAAAACCTTTGATATGAGTTTTAACGAAGATAAAAAAAATAAAAAAAGTAGAAGAATCAGGGAGATGGAGATATCTTTAAGCTTCAGTTTATCCCAAGGGGGGCAGGGAGTGCACAACGTTCTGAGAAAAGACAACATTAATATTAATGCATCGCCTAGCAACATGCCAAGACAGAGTTTCCTCCTTCCAGCGGGCGTTGTCCTCAAAACATTCAGGCTCTGATGTGTTGGGAGATTGTGACTGAGACTGTGTTTCAACTACAAAACGTCTAATTCTAAACAATTTTTTTTATTTCAGAGCTTAGAGCACAATTTTTCTGACTTGCCCACAAAGAAATTTTTGCATTTCAAGACCAAATAAACCCCAACAGGGCTCTGCAATCAATCAGCAGGTGTAATAAGCAGCCAAAGTGCAGCTCCAAATGAGCTTGCTGTCTGAACATGGCGAGACAGAATCAGCTAGTGTGAATTAACTGACCACAGTTCTTTTCAAAAGATCCTGTTTGTGCCGCTGTTTATGAGGGAGAAAATATGGCAATGTGAACTGAGAACCACCCTCCACCTCCGAGTCATTACCAAAGTGTTCAAAAGAAAGAGATTTTAGCATGCATCACTGACACAAGCACAGTATCCTTTTTGTGCCTTCCAGCTCCATAACAGTCTTCTCCTCTGGCTGCAAATGGACAGTGAATAGCATGATTTTCAATTTTGGCCATTTGAGAGACACAACGCACCTTTATTGAATCAGCACCTTAGAATACCTGGAACACACTGGAAAAATATCACGAGAGGTTCCTTTGTAGATTGTTATGGTTACTGTTCTGTATGTGAATCAGCAACAATGTTGGCTAGTGAAGCTATATGAGGAAAGAAATGAATTCAGGGGCTTGATAAAGCTTTCAAAGCCAACGTGTCTCAGCTGCTCAGAGACCCAAGTGAAATGAGTGAACGAGATACTGAATTCGGAGGATTTCCTTAAGATATGTTGACGCTATGGGCTCTGGAGGAGCCACTTGGTCTATATAATGGTGAATATATATGTTCATCCCGTTCCCCTGTTGAGGGCTTTTGCTGCCGAAAGACGTTTTTCTCGCTCCTGAAGAGCAGCTGAATTCTTTTCATTGCTTCGCTTCTGTTTGAGGATGGGAGGAGCAGCAAACTTGCACATCATTCCTGTATATTTTAACCTTTTGATTTGAGAGGCTCCAAAATGGCTTCATACAACTTCAGATTCAAGGATAATTTTTTAGTTATTAGTTATCATGAGCAATAGAACAATTAGACAGGCTGTAACCGCCAAAAAGTCAGCCTATGTGAAATAAGTTACTTAAATCACTTTACTTGGAGGCAAAACTGAAAGGGAGGACACTGTAATAATGCATTCTAAAAAAGAGATACTGAACTCAAAGATGGTGCCCACTCACCTGAATGAAACTTAAGAGTTATAAAGCCTTCATGGATTGAAAGAGTAGCAATTGACCTTTTTTGTAGTTTGGATGCCATGTCAAAGGTTTTACAGATGCTCTTTTAGGAAGCTGTTTTTTTGTTTGTTTGTTTGTTTTGGTTTTATTGGAAATTTTTGAAAACTGACAATCAGACAATCTTCCATAGAAACTGTCCAGCTGTGCAGAGGTAAAAGAGAAGTTCTCTCTTTTACTTTTCATGTATACAACAAATTACAACACCATAGCTGCCTTTCAGGAGACAGATGAAAAGTGTGTGCTGCTATCCCCATTGGTATGATTCATCGCATCTCGCCGCTCTGGATGACAGCAGGTTTTCTGTTCTGCCTTCAAGTGAGGCCGTATAAACATATTTGTCTTTAGACATGATCAGATGACATGTCGTACAAACTGTTCCAAGCACACCCCAGCCTTAAAGAATAACTCTGATATAATTTTATCTGATTATTATTTTATTTTTTTTATTTTTGGGTGTAAATGATTGATAGGGATAAAAATCTTTGGAATCAGTGCAGTACTGAGGAAGAATGGTGTATCCAGCAACCTCAGACAGCTGCTGGGCATTTGTCTGCATCAAAGCGTGTCCACTAAAGTGCTTGTTTTTGCCACTGACAAGCTCAGATTGAAGTGTCTGACAACTTTATCGATTCCTACAGACACGGACCTTTTTATTAAAGAGTTTGCTACATTATTATTTTATTATTATAGATTTGTTTAAACAGAAACATTGGTTATTGCTACCAGACTCCATTGGTAAAACAGGAATTTTACCTTGCAGAACTCAGGAGCTGCTGGAATACTGTTGCCTCTATGAGTTAGTTTGTCTGTGTTATTGTGCAGTACTTTTACCCATGAAAAGGATCTGAATACTTCTTCTGCCACTGAAAGTCACACAATAACACAACCTAAAAAACTGATCAAGGCAGCAGTGTCCCAGCAGCTCCTGTTTTCTGCCAGGTATAACTCCTGTTTTTGTCAAAGGAGTCTGGTAGTGATGTATTGTATGGTGATGTTTCTGGTTAAACAAAAAGTTCTAAAAAATTAAAATAATGTTTTCATTTTTTGTCATAACAAACCATTTTGGAGCGTTGAAAGATCAAAAGGTGAAAACTATAGTGTAGATGTTGCACATTTGCACTGAAGGAATGATAAGATTTCAGCTGCAAAACAAAAATCAACATGTTCCAGCAGCTACAGTCCTCATCAGGGGAACACGATGAACATACATATTCAGCAATATATTGTATAGGTCAAGTGACTCCTCCAGGGCCTGTAGACCATAGAGTCAAACCGAGTGAAGAATAACTTCAAAATCTTCAACATTCACTATTTCATTCATTTATTCCATTTGGGTCTCTGAGCTGCTGATACATGTTGGTTTAGAAAGATGAACTGCCTTTATTCTTCACATAGCTTTTCCTGAATTAAGAAATTTACTTTCTGAGGACAAAACTACAAAAATAATACTGAAGTTGTAATACACCAAAATTATTTTATTCCTTGAAGAAAGCATGAAGAATCAGTTTTCCCTGAGTTCATCTCAACTTTACAACCTTTGCACACATTAAAAATATATTTACAGTCTATAAAATGCATCCGCCTGGGTGATGACACCCCACAATGGGACACCATCCCAGCTGTCTGCTTTTCTATTAGAAATGCCTTCACTTAAAAGCAGCTCTGTGATTTAGGCCTTGCCATTTAAAATTCATAAGCTGGGCAGATTTTGTGGGATTATGCATGACTTCAGCTGCGTGCTGGAGAGTCGAGCTGGGGACGGAGGCAATTGGGTCATTAAGTCTACCAATTTCATGTTTAAGGGGTGAGATCATAAATACAGTTATCTGCACACCGGGTGTACCAGCTTGTTACCGGACAAGACAGAAGGGAGATTCACAACTAACAGGATCAGGTGTCACTTTGTCATACATGCAGTGAATACATCCCACTTCTGCAAATAGAATGAATTTTTTGTACTGTTAAAGCTGCATAAGTCAAATTTTTAATTTAGCTATTTTTGATTGTTTCTTTGTTTTTATATAATATGCCATGGTTCTTCTGCCCAAATCTGTGAGTGAGGCTGCAACAGAGAATCCAATCTCCCCTAAAATGTAAACATAAAAAGTGTCCTAAGCAGTAAGTGCAGCTTTAAAATTCTAACTTCCATCACATTAAAGGAGTTCAGTAAAAAAAAGTACTTCTAATTCTCACTGAGCCACTAATAGAGTGAAAACACCAGCCTGTGCAAACCATTTATGCTATGCTATGTAATTTAATTGTGTTGTATTTAATAATGGCCATGAACAATACCTGAGAGGGAGGAAACTATGGCAACTCACTTGACACTAAATTAGACAGCAACTGACACACAACTCATTTTGTGTGAGACACATGCTAAAGCTAGTTAGCTGTGCTAGTGGAAAACAGTTAGCCTGGCTCTCTTCACAGCTGAAACCCAACACCTATGCAGCCTACAAATTTAAAAAAATCTTTAATCTGTAAAAAACAAAAAGCATCATTTTAGCGGCTGCTGTAACTATTACCTGACAAGAAGAAAAATGGGTGCACCCATTCTGTCATGTAAGTGCATGCTGGAGTAAAACCCAAAATGCACTGGGTTGAAGAATGCAGAGAATCTATTAACAGGCAACTCTATTGGGAATAATTGCTTTACATTGCTTTACAATATAAAGGAATGTTTGCTTTTTACTTTTAGAATTATCCTAGTTTCATTTCTCACAACTGATTACCAATAATATCAAACTAGTAAGAGCCACTGTTGCTTTAATTTAAATGTGAAGAACAGCATTGGGTCAGCAGTTCTCTAATAAGGCAGTCTGGGTGCCCTTAGTGGTGGCACTCTGGTAAACAATATGTGTGAAGCAAAAGTTCACAGCTAACAAATATAATGAGAACTACATTCTCCCTGGTGTATACACTGATTCAAACACTAATTATCCAAGAGCTCACTGTTGCTTTGGATGTTCAAGGGTATTCTGACACCAGTTTGTGCCTTCAAGTTTGAATTAACTCAACACAAACTTTGAATTGTAGATTCAGTGACACATTTTTATGGTGTGAGTGAAGGCTGTGGAGGGGTCTAAGGTAGAAACGAATGTAAACCCAACCAGTCTTTTCTTTCGCAGAGTGGAGCCATATAACCCCATATCTTGGTTTAATTTAGCGGAACTGACTGGTGCTTCAGAATTAATTGTACATAAAAAGTGTTTCATGCCACTGTTTTGTTAGTGGCTAAACATATGCTGCAGTAAAGACAAACTGTCAGGAGCTACATGAGCCTTTATACACTATTAAGGTCTAAAATAATAGGAGAAACATTTGACATTTCAATTAAGCAACATAATATACTGTCTTTTATTGTCTTTGAAGTAAAATGTTATGTGTTGAGTTATATCTCTAGGGCGATGCTGCTCACATTCCTAATCATGAAATACCAGCAAAACTGACATTTTCTGATTTTATTTGTGTTTTATGAAGGTTATTATTATTTGCGCTCTTCATTTCACCTCATCACAGACAGGAAGAAGAGCTTAGCTCTCAGTGTGTTTCCTTGCGTAAATAATTGAACTGAAAATTGGAAGACAGTGAGTTTCTCTTCTGCTTCAACAAGCGTCTGAGGCAATAAACATACAGTAGCCTGTCTAAATAGCACAATGGTAGTTTATCGGCTTCTTTCCGCCAATTCCTTTATGCAGCTGATGCTGTGTGCTGCTGTCTGCACCAGACAGACTCATTATTTTGTTGTTTGGCAATTACGGGTCAAATGAATGAAATGCTCCAACAGGAATGTCACATCATTATTCTCATTTTCCATTTTCCATCTACCAGAACATGCTTATATAAACCCAATCAAGGGACATTGAGGTCACTCAGAAAGTTAAAATGTTCAAAATAAAATAGAAGAAAATTCAACATGGATGCTTGTTAACAAAAAAAACCCTTCCTGTTTCCAATTAAAAGGCCAAGAAAACCTCTTTATCAATCAGTATCTAACAACGAGCAATGGGATCTTACATGAAAAGAAAACTTTCAATAGGAGTGATGGAGTCATGTATTTTCATTCACCAATCAAAGTTTAACAACATTTGATTAGATTTTTTCCCTTTCATATTGCTTATTGCTTATTTAATCATCAGGGCAGTGTATTGCTGAAGAGGCAAGTCATAATGACAAAGCAATAACTAGCTAACTAGCTAAGTTTGCTAACACTGGCTACCATTAGCCACAACAAGCTACTGGTCATACCAGATCAAGTAGCTATGACTGTAGCAGCTCAATAATAATAATAACAATAATAACTGAATTGAGCGAGATCAGATTTACTGTTAAAAGTTTTCAGGGGCTTTAAATGCATCTCACATATACTGCAGATTAATGTGATTATACTATCACTAATTTACAACAATGAAACTGTATTTTGGCATTGCAGAATTTTCTTTGTACAATGCCCAAATCCCCAAAAATGCAGCATTCAAATTCTTGGTCATTGTACACATAACATAACCCAACAAGTCTTCTTCCATACATAAATCCATACAATCTTGGTATATGATGATGAAATTGGGAACACTGCCATTTCCATGTCTCAATAAATTAAGACAAACTATGATATTTTGACCATATTTTCCTTTATATTGTTTCCCTATCCCACACAGACTCTATGCACTAGACTGAGAGACTGCCAGTGGTCTCAGGAAGTATGGTCAGTGCCAGAAACAGTTTTCCCCACACACATTTCATGTGTGCTACCAGTGTGACCACACACGTTTAGCGTGAATCATGGTGTCAAGGCTGTGACCCTTGAAAGAGAAACGCTAACACTCAAAAAAAAAAAAAAAAAAAAAAAAAAAAAGAACGTCTCGCCTGGCCCCTGTCCTGAAATCTCAATTTCACTCTGGCTCCTCCATTGCCTTGACAAGGTCAGGCTGGCAGCAGGAATTCGTCTCGCCCCCTAATCTAGAGATTACATTCTCGGCGGCCGGGCAAGGCCCTCCCTCCTTCCACTTTCCTTTCTGCCTCTCTCCCTGCAACCCTGCCAGCCTGGCTCTCTACTGCGAGGTAACGAGCCAAGACCCGCTTACAGTGTAGAGATAATGTCCACGGATTAAGACAGAGAGCCCCTCGAGTGGTGCCTCTTTCATTTCAGTATCCGGCCTGTGAAGCATCATAAATACACCCAGCCAGTCAGGGAATCCATTCTGTGGATCCCTGTGGAAGTCAAACTCTGTCTGCTTATAGAAGTGTATAGTAGCATATGATTTTAATCCGCCAAACTCAGTGGTAATGGCTATGGCATTACACAAATACAAAAGAACATTTTCACTGCAAAAATCATGGGATCTTTAGGGATGCTCTTGTCACCCTCAGGGTGAGTCACAAATTTAAAATGGTTGTGTAAGAACATTAAAGTTCCCTGAAGATCCCTTTGGGTGGCGGGGTTGTTCAAAGTGCATAAGATTGTTTTTTTTTTTTTTAAAGGCCTTTAAGGCTTCAAGTTTCCTTAAAGATGCCAGAATCGCTACAGGCTTCTACCTTGTGTGACAGCATTTCATATACTTCAAGCCTGTGTTGTTTGCTTATCATTAGGATAGTTGCAGGGCGCATTTATCTTGGCACCTGTTCATTTAAAGGCTTGCTCACAAGGAGATTATCAAAGTGTTCTCAACTTGCCAGAGGATTTTGCTTTACAAATTTGCCTTCATCCATGACATTATGAGTAGCTGCTTTAAATGGGAAGGTGTAAGAGATGGCAGTTTTCTAGGATAACACATCAACAGCATGTGTCCTGCAAGTATCCACAAGTTTGATTTGCTGTTTGCGGTGTTACTTGAGGTCACATGTGATTGGACATAAAATTGAAAGAGGCTAGAAACAGTAAAATTAAATGAAAATGAATTTGTGTCTTTAAAAGGTTTTCTGGTATTCCCCTTCACCGTGTGACAACATAAAGGGAACAGCAATGTTTGTGCATTTTCTTTTCACAGCAGCCTTTTAAAAAAGCATTAGCGTTTATATTTTCACTGAGCAGTCCAGGGAGGCAGGATGCAGGAAGGTTCAGAAGAGTCCAGGAGGCATAAAAGGATGCGAGAGCCTTTGTGTGAAGATCACTTTTTAGCCATAACCTGACTGAACTTTAAGACCCACCTCCTGCTCCTCAGATGATAAAGATGTCAGCAGTACAATGCAAACACTGGACACAAACTCAGTGATTTAAAAAAGTTTCCATATGACGAATCAAGACTCACTTCACTTGGTAAACTAAGCTTTTTGGCTGGTGCTTTTGCTGAGCTGTTAAGAAACAATAAAATGTCGATCAATGCAGATTGACCAGTGAAAACAAACACTACTGATCAAAAAAATAAAACTCTGAACCTGTGACTGAGCTGCTTCAGTGACCTTGTCATCACTGCAGAAGTGCTAAGTGTATGTATGAATATTATGATAAGACACATTGTATAACTTGCTGACTATGCTCTACACAGTGGATGTAAGTTCCAAAGCAAATTTATAGAACATTTTAAACCGTACCCTAAAAATGCTGAATATAAAATGAGTTTGATCCTCAAACATCCTATATAGGTTAATAATGTTCCCCCATACATAATTCATAGTATTTCTCATCATCAAATATTCTGTTTTCATACAATAGATTAGAAAAGATCAAACTGCTTTGAGGTTTTCTAAAAGCAGCAGCATCAAGCGTCATCCTTCCACTGAAACAAACCCATGGTTGACTATTGAGGGTTTGTGAATCCATCAGAGAAGTTATCAATAAACCACTCACTACAATAATAAGACGACATATTTTCTGTTGAGATTTTTCCATTACAAACTCAGAGTAAATGAAAACTCTATCATATAACCAAAAGAAATCCATGCACTTATTTATTCTTTCAACTGCTCTTAAAATTAATATCTGCTATGGTTACCATATCATTAGATGTGTATAAGTAGTCATCACCAATAGTTGCCATGGTAATAGCTGGACAGAAAAAAGAGACTCCAGTTCCAAAATCTTTGAGAAAGATACAGATAAATATAGGACGACTAATCCCCTACATAAAATTCCACTTGAAAATCGTGGGTGTTATTATCAGTACTGGCTTATACTATGTAAAATGGTGAACACTAAACTGTCTAAATTCACATGGACTACACTGGCTAGCCTGCAAGATTAGACGATCCAATCAAGAAATAACCCGGTAATGGATTTCACTCAAAAGCTTTACTTTATTAAGACCAGCATTTAACAGCAGCATTTTAAAGCGCTTGATGTACAGCAGGCAACTTGCTTTTAGCAGTCACATTACTATCACTATCCATATCCTGTACATGAAAGGACTGAATCTTTCCTCTTTTTTCTATTCTGTTCTATTTTGATATTAAAGAGCCAATGGAATCAATCAAATGGATATGAATAAAGTACAAATATATTCTGATGTTGACCAGGGATGATTCAGCCTGATCTGCTGCCTGGTGTACTTTTCAACCTTCCATGTACACAGGCAAGTATGTTATCAATTGTGCCTCTGTTGGAACTGCCTGTATATGCATACGATGTTGGTTAAAGGCCCACATGTTATCCAACTGCATCTTTAATAGTCTGGGAAACCCTGAGATAAATAAGGGCTGACAAAAGAGGAACGCTTTTACAAAAAATAATGAACATTAAATGGATAAATAACACACGTAATGAGACTACAATGTCACTGCAAGGTCTTTTTATGAATCTGCGGTCAAGGAAGAGCCTCCATTGCACTAGAGGTGGACCACATGACTGGCTGAGATCTGATACTTAATAACAGGCCTGAATGATCCCAAAATATTGCTCTAACACTAGAAGACACCCATTTACTGTTCTCCGCTCCTCACATTACAACTTAAGATGAATCACTGTCTTTGTTTAGCAATCCACAGCAGCAGTGCAGCCTGTAATGCTTTCTCTTCATTAGGCTGTCTGCAGACCACTGTGTACAACAAAACACAGAGCCCCAGCGGATGATAGAGATAAAAAGATACAAAGATAAATCATTTTAAACATGCATTAATTAATAAATCATCTGTCTGGTCACACCCCAACCTCAACAATAAACCCTTTGGTTTCTTTGGCGGACCCTAACACGAAAGGACCACAGCAAGGCCACTTTATCCCACAATTAACATAAGCTGATGTTTATCGGTTCGACATCTCGTCGCCTAATGAAGTTTCCCATAAAACTGTCATTAGGCTGGAAGAGGGCGGGGGGGGGACTTGAGGACGAAAATGAAAACTGTGCAGCTTAATGTACATCATTATCTGGGACCCATCTCTGGCTGCATTATCAAAATACACTGAATCATCATAACTCATAATGACCAGACCACCTTCATTTTTTCTTTCAATTACTCATCACGCATCAGTTACACTGCAGACAAATGCCTGAACGTGTGTAAGAGCCTCTTAAAAGCATTCGCTGCTGGTTTGGATCTACACACACTCAGACTGTGGTAAACAGAGAAATTCATTTCCACACTAAGTCAGCAAGCATTAGGGAGGCATTAAAGGCAGCACGAGTGGTTATGATATTATCACATGCATATTATTTCTAACATTTTCCAACATGGTGTTGAGCTAATACAGTGCCTCGCAGCATCACTTGTCCTAAGATCGCAACAAGCTCAGTCAACCTCTGTTCCTAACTGAGCCAAATCAATTAGATTGCAGTTTGTCGTCTCTTCATAGTGGTGAGCATCAAACAATTCAAGAAGGAGAAAGATCAATATTGCAAATGAAATAAGGCACTTGATGTTCTCCAGTGGAGACGCACTCATTTCTACACAGAGACAGAGACGGTGTTTGGCATCAGCTGCGAGGGGCTGGCAAAGACTCTGGATCAGCTCGACAAATACATCCTCTGTTGTTTTATTACCACAGATTATCTGACAGTTTTGTATTTGGGATTAATAGTCAATGTTGCCGAGTACACGATCACACAGGAGATATAAATGTCTGAATCTATCCATCTATCCTATTTCTCTAAATCCAGCACACTCTGACTGTAAAAGCAAGACAGAGAGGAAACTGTTCATTGTATTTTCTTCACAAAAAACCATGTTAGCTCTTCAAAGAGGCACTGATCAGTCATAGCATCAAAGTCAAAGATCCAGTGTTTTTTCATGCTGAAAAATTTCCAGTAATTGAACTGTAACAGAAAGGGACACACATGACACTCAGTTCAATTAGTCTGTGAAAGCTGTAAAATGTTCTCAGTGTCCCTGATGGGGGATTTGCTCTGAGGAAAAAAAAAAAAAAACATCATCAGGGTTATCTCAGCTTGGGTTTGAGACTTCAGAAAGTTTTACAGAATGTCAGAGTTTCAAACTTGGGCTGTGAAGTCTTAGAAATGTGGGCATTTACTAAGTAGGGAGGTCTAATAAGTTGCATTATGGGAAGTATGTGATCAGAATTTTTGGAATTTGAAATGCAATGCTAAACTGGTGGAACTGAGGGGCTGTGATGCCCTATGAAAAGCAAGCATTGCAATCTTTGGTATCATACAAACTAACCATTAATTATGCAAACTACAAATAGCAAATTTAAATTACTATTAATTACTATTTGCATACATTATAAAGTATATAACCAAGTTCACAAATTCAATACATCACAATCTTGAGTGTATACTTAGCTGTTAAGATACTATGGTCTACAAGGCTTAGCGAGAAAGGTAATTTAGGTCCACAAAGGAGAAATATTCCTGCTGCATCACCTCTGCTGCTTGAGGTGTTATACTCATGATCTGTCAGCTCCACTGCAGCAGCAGGAACAGCTGCTGTCTCTGAACTGTTGGTGCACATATACTGTACTCATACATAAACTCAAAGCCAGTAGACTCACCAATTGGAAAATCATAGGTGATTGCTGTTTTATTACCCAACAGCTTGAATGCTGATGGGTTGTTATAAAACAGAAAGCAGCTCTATATATAGGCTCTTCTTCAAGGCTAACATGGTTATGTTTAGCTGGTATCATTTTTACCATGTTCACCACCTTAGTTTAGCATGTTAGCATGCTAACATTAGCTTTGGTACTAAACACAAAGCATAGATGAGGTAGACAGGAATGTTATTAGTTTAAAATGTAAAACCTTTGACCTGATGATGGCACTAAAGAAAAAGTTAAATGATCTTGTGAACATGAATGTCCATCTAATAGTAGAGATATTTCAGTCTGGACAAACGAGGAGAACCAGAGCCAGGGCACTAGAGGGGCTGTAATGCTGACTAAAATGATATGGATGGCAATTACACAATACTTCCTGTTGGAATTATGAGGGGAACGTAATTCTTTTTTTTCTTTTTTTTTTTTTCTTATAATCATTTCCTCTGTAAAATCTGGGAATAAACACACTGGATAGAAGCCAAGTCAGACTGCACTTCTTGTGAGGCCCTGGTTGTAATGAATCACCACTGTAATGAAAAAAAAAAGTGTATAAAGTGTATATATTTCAACTGTAAAATTTAATGCTCACCTAATTCTATTTTAAATATTATGTGAGTGAATATGAAGAGATCTGTTCCATCTCACTTCTTTACTTCCTGTTAAAAATGCGTTAAAATGTTAAAAAATGATATTTAGTGAAAAAGACATTCAATTCTATGTGCTCCTGATACAGAGAATAGCTGCTGGTGAGCAAAGAAAAACAAGACATAAGACACAAGAGAAAATGTCTTGACTCGGCTGGGGTCAGACATTCTGAAGCATAGTCAGATGCCTTAAAAGATTCCGGTCGTGCAGCTCAGGGAGTGGACCATGACGAGCTTTACAGTTATGAGGGAGGTCCTAATGAGTCTCAGAAGGCTCTGAAGAGGGAAGAGTGACTCTGTACTGCCTTAACAAAGTTGCCTAGTCCAGTTTCACAGATGATATGCCTCCTATGAGGGGAAAAATCCCTTCTATCCCTCCTTAGCTCTTATTTCATTTCTTTTCCTTCCTCCTTCACTTTGCACTTACATGATCCTTCTATGGTCACATTAATATTTTAAGGCCACTGAGGCTGCAAAGCATTTGCACTCCTTATTTTTGATTGCTTGTGAACTTCTTCTGTGATCTGGGGAAAGTCACTCTGGATGAAGGCATCGGCAGAAAATGTAGAATGTCATAACTGATATGTGGAAGATGCCATGATCTGAGCTCCTAGATACACAGTGGGACAAATCTCAGGCTCACAGTTTATAGGCACTACGCTGAAAGAGACTGTTTTGACCATGAACTCAGCTCCGCAGGGGAAGGAAAACCAACAGTTCTATTTTGTGTTTGTTGAATACACTCCATTTCTTCTCCTGTTGCCCTGTGACAGGTTGTCCCTACTGAAGCTGCTACAAGACTCTGAGCAGAGGTGGAGGAAAAAGAGATGATTAAGCTGGTTAGCGCATATGTATCTATCTATCATATTCTTTTTCCACCCTATTAATTCCTACATAAGTAATTATTTATTTGTACTTAGCCTAATTATTCAAGTTTGACATATAAAGGACATCAAAACAGAATATTTTTCTTCCTCTGTGTGAAATGGCCCACCATGTCATCCCCTTATGAATAATCAGATTTATAGCCAATGTATATGCAGAAATTCTCTAATGAGTTCAGGAACTAATTAAATAGTTATGTGATATTTTCCACATTTCTTTTGCCGAACCTCCATTACATGACTGTCAAAAGTTTAATTACAAAAGGAGATTAAAATGATTTCACAGTGATCAAATATTAATACAGCTAGTGTGATCATTTCTCTTGGCCCTCATATTTCTTAATAATAAGTTGACTCAAATAGGATATTTTTTCACTCACGTATCATTTGTCTGCAGGAGCCTTGACCTCAAAGAAAAGGCAGGGACAAATTACTCAAGATGAAGATTTTGTCTGATGTTTTGAATCATGTGAGTGCAAGTTAATTATGTGTGGGCTCACCTCTTAACTTACAGTCATCTGATTTTTGAGACATTTTATAAAGAATATTACATTACTCCTTATATGTGCTTCTCACAGCCTTGGACACAGTTTGGACAACAGTGAAAAGTACTTCAGCGCCTACTCAGTGTCCCATGATGGCATATAGAGTTACAGTAAGTGATATCCTTGAATGAAGAAGAAACTGATACACACTGCTGCTCTTATTTCCAGGCATGCACACTGAGAGCATTGTTCACTTTTACTTTTCTGTGCACCTTTCACTTTGAAACTGAGGCTACTAAGAATGGCACACAGATGCTAAATTTAACTGAAAGAGCCGGGGTTATAGGGCTATCTCCAGGCCAGGAAACCAAAGGGATTACACCCAAGGTGGAGGAACACGGGTTTAATCTGCAGTAACAAATTAGGAAGCTAAACATTAGCCCATGAATCATTCATTCAAGAGTGGAATTACATTCACACTAATTGCAGCATTTTAGTTTTAAATGTAAGGTAATAAATAATATTAGTTGCAAATATGGAGAATTAACTCAAGGTTCTCTTTGAGCTTTTCATCAAAAACAGGAGCCACTTCAAGTATTATTATGATATGATATGGCCAAAGCATTATAATTTTCAGTGTGTTAGCCTGGTTGTTCCATAGCTAACAAGCATTGGTAGCTAATAGCAAAAGCAGCAATTTCACATTACTGTTTAGCAGTTTTTTTCATTGATCAAAAAGTGAATTAATGCCCAGAAATGTAGCAGCATCATCTATATATCATGTGAAGAAAATGAAATGAAAAGTTGGCCAAGTTCTTTTTTGTTTGTTTGTTTGAGAT
The DNA here is from genome assembly GCF_001640805.2 of Lates calcarifer. Taxonomy (NCBI): domain Eukaryota; kingdom Metazoa; phylum Chordata; class Actinopteri; family Centropomidae; genus Lates; species Lates calcarifer. The sequence continues at coordinate 4,033,928 of NC_066835.1, forward strand.
ACTTTATCTACTAAGTTTCTTATTTACTAAGTAGAATTCTTACAACAGAAACATTCAGCATTTGGGAATATGTTTGTTCACCTTCCTGCAAAATACACAAGAGCTAGAGCCAGAAGATAATTAGCTTAGCTTTCAGACTGAAATAAGTATTCAAAAATAAAAGTTAGCGACAGCAAATAAGTGTATTTCCTAAAATGTCACAATGCTCCTTTAAAGGTTAAGATTCTGGATATTCTGAGTTAGTTAATTAAAAAAAAACACACACACACCAAATGTGTGTCAATCCACCACTAAAAATAGGCCCCAACAAATGCTTCCTAGAAGTTTTTAATAGTTACTAAAAACTATTAACAGTGCTCAGCTGTGAATGAAACTATATATTTGTGACCCATTTTTAAAAATGTTAATCTTCAATAGGAACAAATAGGCTTACAGGCAAGGTGAGTTCTATAAACAATGTGGGGAAGCCGCAACATAGAGACCTTGGTTTGGTCTTTCTATGAGATTTGCAGACAGATTTCTATTGGAGTAGACCATAGTATTCTGCTCACACCTTCTGGTTATGTAGGTTAACTGCAAACCAGCATTTGGTTTATAATGCATCACTTAACATTAAATATTTGAATGTTTTCTCTGTCTGCTTTTCTCAGCGGTCAGGTCTGCTGCAGATAATCAGGTTTTAATGAATTCTAAAATCTAAAGAAGCTTCTAGTGTACAGTTTTCCTACAGCGAGCCTAGAGAGGCAGAGAATGACAAAAAGAGAGATGTTGATAGAGGGTGGAAGGAGGGAAGTCAGGGAGTGAGGTGGAGGGGTGGTTAGCAGTAGGCAGCTGGGGCCGGCTGTGCTGAACGGGCAGCAGCCAGGCTGATGGATTACACCAGCTCTCTCCTGGGTAAACGGACACCACCACCCCTCCCCTTTTAACAATGTCTCAGCCTGTATCGTCATTGAAATGTCTCCAAAGATGGAGGTGAACATGCAGCTGAGCCACTTAATCTGAGAGGCTACATTTCTACCACAAGCAGTGGATTTGAGAGACCCCTGCAAAAGATATTTTCTAAACAAATCTGATATCATTTTCGCAGAAATGACTTGTCTACCAATACCAGTATCATCTGCGAGCCAAGAGCAATGCTGAAAAACAAGACAATCCAGCTGCTCATCGATTCAGTCAAGACTAATTGCCGGGAAAGAAGCCCATATTGTTTTCATACATATTTCCTATCTCATTGTCATTTGTAGTACAGCTAAGAGTGCAGTCACTCCCTGACCATGGCTTGGCATGTGGTTTTACAGGTTATGGCACCGGGGATCATCATTGCCTCCCCTGGTAAGAGTGAAGCATTTTAAGGCCTGCTGATAGCTACACAAGCCACTTCAATCAGGTCTGTGCTAAAAGGTCACGCTGCTTAAGAGTGTACTCTGACTAAATAAATAATGAGAAATGGGAATGTGCAAAAGCAAGGCAGTGCAAATTAACCCCCCTTCAACTCCCCCCTTTAACACACACACGCACTTTCACATTTCCTCTCATAGTGTCTATGTCAAGGGGCTGTCCTCATGTTTCACAGCTACAAACTGAGTCCTCAGTAAAGCCCTTGACATTTTCTCAACTACAAATCCCACTGCCATTCCCTCTCTCTGTGCTGGGCTTGGAGGTAACAGATTACAGTAAGAGCAATGCAATCACGGTGACTGAAAGCCCCCCTTTCTTTTACAGTAAAACATTTACAGTACAGCAGTGTTTGTTTTGTAAATAACCAAATATTAAAACATATATTAATTCTAGAAAAAAAATAAGCGTTAATTGTTAATTCCTTAGATTCCCCAAAAGTGTTGCCATGAGGCAAAAGAGCTGTAAAATTATAGATGAAACAATTACAGCTGTAAATAACATAACAGCTGGGTAATTGGAATAGACCATTTTCTTGAACGTTATTCTAAATGGCTGGCAAGCGTTCATTAACAGTGTGTACTGGGACACCTCAACAACAGTCAACAGTTTAATCATTGTTGCTAATTGTAAATCACTTCTCAGCCTGGACTGTAAGTAACCACAACAAAAATACTAATGCTTTAGTCTGCATTAATAATTAAACTCACTACTGGTTAAACATATATGTATTTGCTACAAAAAGTGAATTAGGGAGTGCAGTATCACACCAAGTGGATTGGTGTGACAGTGCACTCCAACATTTGCCCGGCAGTGCAGCAGCTAATCACAATCAGTCTAGTGAGTATTTCTTTGATTAATGGAATAACCAGTCCTCTAAACTAAATGACTAATGAGTTGTTTGCCTTCCCCTCTGACCCACAAGGACATTTTCCCACCAGAAGCCCCTATATATTAATACTATGCACAGAAAAAGACAATTTTCTGATCTGACACCACTATGGTTAAGGTTTGGTTAGGGTTAGGAAAATACTAGGAAAATACCGGAAATGAACAACAGTCTCCTGTGTATAAGTCTTTCATTTTTCTGATTTTGAGGTTCTACAAGAACGCCACACTACTTCCACCTTAAAAACATGGGCCATCTCCTGTAAAATGTCAGAAAACAGCAAGAAGAATGCCAATCCCAAGCTTACAGTGATGTCAGACTGCTATTTTTATCAAGCCAAAAGGCTCAAAGCCAAAGTTATTCAATTCAGTGAAGAGTGATTCAGAGTAAAGAAGCAAATCCTCACCTTTGAGTCTAGAAACTGAAGGTATTTAGCATTTGTACTTGATAAATAGCTTTAAAACTGCAATAACTGTTTTGATTTGTTTTTGTCTTTGGCAATTTATGGGCTTCAACTTTTAAGCTGATGTAGTGAACTTGCTAGTAATTAGTTGTTTATCTTAATATCCAGTGTTACAGAGCTCAAGTAGCATTCATTTGGACATTTGTGAAGTTCACACTGTCATTTGTTACATTGTTATTATAAACAATTATTAAAAATGAATCAATACATTTTTTTGTGAGTTAACTAATACATTAATCAAAGAATTATTTTATCAATATTCCCCAACAAAAGTCCATGAGTCAATTTTCTATCATTGTGTTCTTTGCTACTGCTATTTTACTCTGCACCTCATCATCCATTTTCCCTTGCATTACTCACCTTCTCTGTATTTTTGTGGCAACACATCTGAGTGACCCAGCGGATGGCATTATTGATTGATTAATCTGCAGTCCTTTTTGAAAATAACCCGTGCTACTTTGATAGCACAGTCTCCAGTAGGTCACCATATCTGATTAACCTTTTGTACGTGGCCAAGCTTTTAAAAGCAGGGGGAGACATGAACAGAGCTTCCCTATATTCCGCTCCTATTCTAAGTGATTAAATCAATTGTGAGTGCTTAGCCTCGCTTCAGGCCCATGCTGTAGGAGCGATAGTGTCGGCCCGCTGAATCTGTGTTCGCTGAGTCACCCCAGCGTGCTCTGCCAAGCACTTACCAGATCCCCGGGAAGCATATCAAACCTGGGATTTTATGAAAGAGGATACTGCAGTGAACCACAATGGGGAGCCAGCTTGGTGACAAGATCAACAGGAAGAAAATGAGAAAAAGGCGATTGAAAGAATACGCGCCTTTGTGAGGATCACTGTGCTTGGTCAAAGCCTGAAGCAGAGGGAACGGCTTGTCCTGCGGGCTACTTATACCTCTATGGTCTGGTAGCCTGAGGTCACAAGTTGCTCACGGGCTTGAAGTTGCAAGGAAGTTTGCAATTAATCATCCTACATGGGGCTTAACAAGGAGATTTGTTCACCATCTTTATTAAAGATATTGAATTACAGAGCGTTTTTCATTTGTGCAGTGGATTTTCCTTCCCTTCTTTATCCTCCCCCATAGGATGTGATATGTGTGATCAAGTGGCGAGCAAACTGATGGAAAATAATGACTCAGTGTTACCGGACTGGCCTGTGGGCAGAGATTAAGAAAATGAAAAAGAGTTCATGGAGTTATTCATGCCGCTCTCCCAGTCTCATTATCGACCACACACCAGAGGGGATGACACTTTGGCTCTGAGCACCTGCATCCTCGCAGCCGCACCAACTTTGCCGTGACTACAAACAATATGGGGACGGAGGAAAATTAAAGCTGTAACTGAGGCAGACAGGGGAGCAGTGGCGAGGGGGGGGGGTGGGAAGCTATAACGGCGGTGCTTGGAAGGGCTCGTTCACCCTATGGACTGACAGACTGAATGTTGAGTGGAAACCCACACTGGATGTGGGCGTATGTAGCCTTTAAAAACGTCCAAAAGTTGCTTTTGCAACTGCTCAAACTGTGGATGGAGGTGCATTATGGGAAAGATAATTAAAACATTTTCATGCGAGCTCTCTGGGAGAAGAAGCAGTAAATTATTAGCTGAAGCACGGGCTTGTACTGTCTCTGTTTACACATTGAACAAAAGAGTCAATGTATGGCTCTTGACTGTGCACATTCTTTTCTTTTCACCTTCTCACTTAGTCATTTTGGTGAAAGAACATTTAAATGTGGCTCTAACTTGAGTAGGTGGTTAGTTCTGTATAGGCCACCGTGGCTTAAGATTGAGCTGCTGCACCAACTCCTCCACACACTACGGAAAGCTTTCTCCCCTGGCATCCGCAGCTTCAAACTGCACATAAATACTCCCAGGTATAGCTGCTGTTATGGGGTAGCATTCATTCTGCAGATTGGAGTTTTTGTTCTACAAACATTTTTCAGAAACAGAGCTATTCTGGAGGCAGATGGTTCAGTTAGCTCTCAATGTGCAGAGCTAAGGAAAAACAATGCTTTGTGGAGTTATATGAGCAGCAAACTTAAGTAAAACTTTCGTAGGAATATAAATGAAAATAAGACACCTCTGTTTTTCATTTATACGTGAAGCTGTGTAAATATACAAAGCATGGTCACCTCTTCCTCAGCATGCATTAAGTATACTTTCTTTTATGCAAATGCCTCTAATGTGTTTACCTATAACAATACCATTCATTCATGCTGTGCACTAAACCAGCCTCAAGTTTTATAACCTGTGTCCTCTGAAGCATCGAGCATTCAGAGATGAAAGATTGCATTTGTACACAACTGCAACAGTAGTAACTACAGCATTATTAAGAATTTTGATGGCAATGTTTAGTCACTCACAGAAATTGTTTAAGGCTACGGAAAGATCAAGGTCTGGTTTTATGCAGAAAACGTTAACAACAACTTCACTAACCTAACTGCTCTGGATGTGAATCCCAGTCTCTGGTGTGGCAGTTGTTCGCTTTGTGCGCCTGCCCAACCATCCACCCCAACCTCCTCTCTGTGACTCTGCTCTTCCACTTTTCCTCTACATTTAGCTTAAAGCTGAGGCAGCACTGTTTTGGAAAAAAGTTTCCAACCTGTGACTTTTTACCCAGAGTCAACCACTTTCTTTAGCTTTTAAAGTTGTTTTTTTTTTTTTTTTCTAACTGGCATCATTTCTTTGGTTATAAAATATGAAAATGCACTTGCTGTGTCCCTGCTTTTTGTCCCTGTGGGATGATGGGGTGGTACTGTTACCTTTTCAAAAGGTGGAAAGGTTTGTTGTGTCTCCAGTCTTTGTCAGCACAGCTTATCAGCACATCTCAACTATTTCCAAATCTCTGATGTTGTGTGACCTCTCCTTGCCACACTTCCATTGTGTCCTCACAGTAGCTCATTTTTATGGTTCAAATGAGTGAGTGGGTACGTGTGTGTGTGTGTGTGTTTTCTTCTTGTTTTGGCACTGCATGTGTCAGTTACGTAACCCAATTTGCTGTAAACTAATAGCGTGACTGTACAGAGACACACAGCAATCACATTTATTAAAAATTACTCATCAGTTTATCATTGTTATTGTGGGAATTTGTTTCCTGATATGTATCAAGATTGTTTTATCGGCCTGCCCTGGCTGCAAAAAAACAAACAGGTACAGAATATATGGCTAAAGCTGTCTACAGTGTGGAATAGGTTTTTTATGCCTTTAAACAAATTGAGGAGTAGGAGAGGTTGAACTTGTATTAACCGTTTAACCTCTAGGCCGATATTTCCCAAAACAGAACTAACAGGAGAGTGAATATATTCAACTTTTATTCACCACATGACCAGAAACATGATTCTAACTGAATGCTAACATGTTAGTCATAGTAACCTTAGGTACTAAGATTATGTTTTTAGCTTGATGAGCTGTCCTCATGTGGCCAAAAATCAATTAGTGCAGGTTTGACATGTTCGCTTTGAACTCAGTTTGCTTGGCATGCAGTGCTACACTGTGCTGTTTTGTGAAGATTCTGATGTGTAAGCATGAGGTCAGCCTATAATGCCCCTCACCACATAGCTTCACTGAGACTTGTGTCTTTGCAGAAGTATAATTTTTAGTTTGAGCTGAGGGTGACGACAAAATCACCTCAGTCTACTGACCTATTCTCTGACATCTCACAACTAAATCTTAACTCAAAGGCCCACTTAGTTTCTTTCTTTCACTTACTTACTTTGCAGCTTTCAACTGCATCTGATAGTCTTAATCAACTGATGGAGTTTGCCGCTCAAACAATTACTGCTGCTTCTGCAATAGAGCACTTCCATAGACACACTGTAGATAGTTTGTGAACATGTGTGCAACTTTAAATTTGTGAAGGAACTTCTGCAGCTAAAACGACACCACTGCTTTTCTGATGTTGCCTAGATACCGTAGCTGCAGGCTGGCGCGGCTCATTTGAACTTGGATATTAACAAGCTAACTTGGACAGCTCAACAGTTAGATGGTTATTTCTTTTCAGCTATAGTGGAAAGAGTCCTAGGTTTAAAGAAGTTAGTATACCTCTTGCCTTTGTAATGGCACTTGACAAAACAAACTGTGGTTCTTTGAAATTTCCAACTGAGTTTTAACTTATCAAATTACATAATCTCTGCCTCCAGAACACTTCAACATTTAAGAAATCAAACTGTCAAGTATTAAAGAATGTCACTCCTCTCCAAAGTACAAGCTATATAGTGGAAAATTCATATTCAGATCTTTTCTCCCTGTAATGAAATCCTTTGCTGTGAAAAAGCAACAAAAGCAAAGTCCCGTATAAATGATACAGTGGTCTGTGCATCAGCATCTGGGCCAATCCTGCCCAAAAGAAATGCGACAGAATGCGCAGGCTGACACAGACCTCCATCTCCCATGGTTGCAGCTGCAGCCAGGCTGTCAGGAAGATGAAAATATGCCTGGCTTCATTTAGTGCTGTGGGGATCCTGTGGAGGAAAGGGGCAGGTAGAGCTAATGGACTACTCTAGGACACAGCGGGGCTGTCGACTCAGCAACGCCGCCGGCTGTCTCTCCAGGACGCACCATTTTTATGACAATCTCTCTGAGGCCACGGCAGGTGCGCAGGAGGGCCCAGGAGCCGTCACCTCCACACCCAGATTGTGCAGGACTTACTGTAAACAAAATCCATTTTTCAGGGAATTCCAGATTATGTTAGGAGCGGCCATGTTGACATAAATCACAAGGGCCGCTTTTTTGTGCGCTAGAAAAAATAACAAGTAGTTTAGTCTGGGATTAAAATACACTCACTGCTTGAATTTCAGAATGATTTTTCTGAATCAAATCAAGTTTGCTTTGCTTCAAGATATGGCTTTGCCTTAGAGAAGGTTGGTGTTCTTGTTTCAGGACTCAATCCTAAACTAAATGATTTGTTAAGATGTTGATTGTTAAGATGTTAAGATTGTTAAGAGTTTTCGCAGTAGATATGTGCGCATATGCAGTAGGAGCAGGTGTATGTTTGTCTCACTTGCAAATATGCATGTACTGTATTTAGACGCTTGTGTCTGTAATCACACATTTCTGCAGCTATAACCGAGAACTAGATCTATCATGAGCTGTCGGTCTTGCCGAGCAATAAGAGAGATACAGCAGCTGCACTGATTGACAGAGAGGAAATTGAAGTGTCACATGAAACATGTTAACCATATTTTGCTGTGTGTTGTCACCCACTGGCACGTTGCCTCAGTCAAGCAACCAGAGCAGGGAAAACAACAACGAGGGTAAAAATTTAAGGGGAGGGAAAGCCGAAATAACAGGGACTGTTTCCCAATTACCGTGCAGCTTAACCGCTAGGTAAGACATTGCTGTTTAAGGCATTGTTCCCTCCAGTGTCTTTTATCTTAGAGATGTAGGCCGGTACTCCAGCTCTGGGTATATTGTCTGAAAGTAATATTTGACAGCGTTGTCAATGTCAGACCCGCGACCTGAGACGTATGAGCAAATAAGGCTGTGAAAATGAGAAAAAACAAGGGACTGTGAAGGGTATACATACTCCTCAGGCTGACAGTTCACAGTGTAACACATTGAAGACGTGGCTTTATGTCATCTGAAAGTGAGAATCCATTCTCACACCATGGCAGAGGCATGTGTAATGCCTCAGCGCATCACCACCCACTGCACATCATTAGCATGGCAGCTCTGAGTTGAAAAATATAGGAGGCAGCTGTCCACTGCTGTCATCAAGTTCAACCGGTTCGGGGTCTGAGTTGGAGCTCAGAGCCGGTCAGAATTAAATCGCACCTTAGAGGGATAATGGGTTATTTAAATCTGTGCAAAAACATCTGGACTGCTGTTGTGCTGCAACAATGGCAGATAATAGAAAGTGTGTTTACATGAGATTTGGCAACAAAAACTCTCCATTAAATGATCACTGTGAAAGTCTGGATGTGAAACACCCCTTTGAAGCACATGCACGCCAACTGTAGGCAGGTGATAATGGGATGGAATCTCAGCAGCTAAAGGTCACGCACACGTTATGTGTTGTTAACTGTGCTGCTGGTGGAGGATGTACTCCAAATTGTGCAATATAAAATGTGCCAAGAAAACCTTTAAAAGACTACTGACTACTGACTCCTAAAATCACTGCCTAAAATATTCTTTATTAAAATCAATTCCCTACCTAGCATCAAACCCGTTCTAAAACATAATGAACTCACCTTTACAGCAGGTCAGACTAAACAAGCATGAAACCAGGTAGAGAATTATCCCTGAGTCAAGTTATTTTTTGAGTATCTATATCAGATTCACTAATTTGAAGACACTATGTCAAGTGGTGTAATTGAAACAATGTTGATCACAGGCCAGAAAACTGCTTCTAAATACAGTGGTGTTGTTGTGCAGTGCCAAAGCTGTCATTACACATTGTTATGCAAAAACATGGCATATCCTGTTAATGATGATTTCAATATTGCCACAGGCCATTATTCATTGTGCTAAAGTAGCTTTGTTGTAACTGTTGTGTTTTTATTACCCTGCATTGCAGAGCTTTCAGTGAATAAACTGCATGAGCAAAATGACTACAACACTGTGCAGGAGTGTTAGACAGCCTATAATGAATACAATATTGCTGTCAAAACCTGTTTTTGACCGTTGGCATTGCTCCCTCTTCACCTTTTAGCACTGCAACTGGCTTTAAATACAGAAATACAATGCCAAGTTTCTACAACTTCTACTCCTGGCAGAATTCAACTTTTACACATTCAGACCTGCAACTGCACATTTAACTCATGATGAGAAAAGTTTTACCCTCTATAAAATGCAGAAGCCAAGTGGCTCAATTGATTTCATGTACAGGAAACCATAAGGTTCTCTTGAAAATGAAATAAGTGGTCACAAAGAAGAATGAGGACAAAAGGTATATGAAGAGCCTTAAGTTAGTTTCAACTGTGAACCACTTTTGACCTTAATCAGGGCGAAAAATAATGATTGATTAAACCTGGCAATCAAAAATATCATAATAACCAAAAATTATTCTCTGGCATGACACTGAACATCTTGCATGCAATAACAGACTTTTGAGAGATGAGAACAGTAGAACAGTCCATCCTAGCACTGGATTTTCAAATTTGAAGGCTTTATATATAGTGCTCTAAATGAGGAAGATGGTTAAGGTTGCAACTGAGAATATTTTCAGCCTCTTTAAGATTTTCTGCCTGTTTTATATCTGCCGCTGGTTGAATAAAACAAGGCATTTGAAGCAACCACCTTGGATTCAGACAAACAGGAATAAATATGTTAACTATTTTCATTTGACATTGAACAATGAATCATCATAATAATGAAAAAAAGTTATAAAGTAATATTTTTATATCATCATGATAGTTTTTATTTGTTGGTCAGGTGTAATCTAATTTTCTGCATTATTTCCACCCGTGTGAAGCCAAACCAGTTGGTGTTTTAAACCATTATGCCAATCGAAATAATGGTTTTTATGTACAAATCATGTGCATAAGAAAATCTTATACAGATCTTATATTTATATAGAAATCTTATATTTATATATTCTCTATAAATCCTGCATACTGAATTGTTGGATGTGTCTCAAAGTCCCAACCTCAACTGGCACAACTAGTGTTAGGTAATAGAAAGAGTCACAGTACATCCAATTCAAAGACATTGCTGTCAGCGTGTTGTATTTTTTTATTTATTCTCTTGCACAACACATGAAATTGCTTGTTATCGTGATTCTAGCGTTGCTGCACCTCAGTAACTCAGTAACAGCAGTAAGGCTCCGCTCCTCTTCCTGCTGCTCTTAGCTGCTATACTTAGTCCCAGCAGACATCTTACAGTGCTTTGCTCAGAGGAGAGAGAACCAGACATGCACATCTCATTAATTATGTCTCAGTTGAAATATCAGTCCAGGGCTTCCAGCCATTTGACTAAGGCAGAGGTAATGAAACCCGGTGCACTGAAGCTAAACAAGACAGCGTGGGGACGGAGGGTGGGGCAGGGGTTGCCAGGTTGCGAAGGAACTAAATCTAAGGCTAAAGCCAGAGCTGAGGTTAAATCAATTTGAGGCTAAAGTTTGGAGGTATAGGGCTGACTGGCTTAGGCTAGGTTTTCAAAGGAAAACATTGTGGCTTTGGTTTCCACAAGGCTTTAACACACTTCTATAAGAAAGTCATCACCCCAGCTCAAGTAGAACATGACAGTCTGGATATTATGTGCTTGAAATCAGCTGAATAATCTAAAACAGAAAACCAGTGATCTGTATCTCCCAATGCAGATAGCCATATCATATCAGCATGTACCATATTTAAAGCAACAGAGAGCAATGCTTATCAATAAATATTTCCTAAATGCAAAGCATTGAGAAGGTCACGGTCAATTAGAAGTATAAAATAACAGCGATGACATTCACGTTGTCACTAAAGGAGAGGGTTCGACCCTCTGGGACCGAGGGACAGATACAGTTGAGACCTACTGCCGCAGCCACATCTGCAGGAAGTCAATGACTGATGCCAGCAGAGACAACAATGTTTTTGCCTTTGTGCAAATTGAAGAAACATAACCATAAATTTGCAAGCGGCAAATCAATACAGCCTAGACGTGGCCAAGTCCTGAGAAACATATCCAAGGGAAACCATTCGATAACTCCGATCAGAGATGGACCAGTAGCCTGCTATTAATCTTCCATTACCAGCCACAGGCCAGTGGCCATTGTGAACGAGCTCAAGACGTTTAGTGACAGATTCGGCCATTAAAGCTTGCACTGATGTGTATACCTGGCAGTCAGACGGATTTCTCCGTGTATTATTGGTGCAATCATGACCGTTCATCAGATGTGGTCCATTAGAGTGGTCACGTTACAAAGGGCAGCACCGCAGCCCTTTCCTTCCACCAACATGACTCTATATACTATATCACTAGCCACCAGGCAAACATATTCAGTATTTCATCTCATATTGCTTACATGACAGATCATTGATCGAGTGAGTTGGATTTCCAACATTCCCTCCATAGAAAGATCTCGGGCTCCTTTTTTACAGTCTGCAGTTTGTATAATAATCTGTAATATATCTATAATAATGCAGTCATTGTAACCTAAAACACTGCTTAGTTAGGAACAGAAAAAGTGTTTCTCTTTTCATTTTAATGACAAGGACAGGCCTGTGACTATGCTTAATAGTAATGTTCCCATTATGCACAGCAGCATCTCTGGAGACTACCCTTAAATATGGGACTACTCAATCATGACGAGAGGAACCCATGTTGGAATGAAATGGGTCATACGATACTTTAAATAAATATGATAATGAGGCAGACACTACCAATTGCCAGGGGGGTTATTTGTGTTATGCGGAGAGAACAGTAGGTAGACTGGAACTGAATAATACTGATACGGTGAAAGTGGAAAGTGGCCCGCGGCAGCACATGGGAGTTAAGATGGGCTGTGCTTTGCTGTGGTCTGTGTGAATGGGCCTGTCGTGTTATCGTGAAAATTGTTCAGTGTTCATATGCTGTGCATTGTGTTGAATTAAACATTATAAATAATCTGGTGTTTTTCCTCCTCTTCTCAAGTAAGGTGAAAAAAGTGGCAGCAGACATTAGTTAGTGGTTATACCAGACAATATAAGGTTGTATCAGTGAAATAACTACATGTACCGAGTTGAGCAAGGGTGCCTTTGCTTGCTTATGAGTTAGAACTTTTATTTGTAAGAGGGAGAACGCGTTATTTATTTTTTTGAAAGTGTAAAACCATGGGTAAGATTAAACTAAATCAAATTCCAGGTGTGCACGTGGATTGTTAAAAAAAATCCCATACTAAATAGGGTCTAAAACACACCAACATCATAATGCAGACAATTTACTGTTAATACAAAGAAGAAGCAGAAGAGCTGAGGTATTATCAAAGGAAAAATATGTCATAGAAGTGATGGTGGATTCTTATGTGAAGCACAGACTTTAATTTCTGCATACGGTGAATTGAAAAACCTGTGGGAAAACTGAATTGGAAATCTGCCAAGGGCCCCCACTGCTAACTGTAACAACTACCCAAAATGGAAAGGTTATAAGAAAAACATCATAGGACCGAGCCCTGGATTACCACTTTAACTCCGAAAGAAGAGGCTTTAGACGAGCGCCTTGTGATGAATGGAAAGTGGCTCCTGTAAGTTGGACTCTTCCCTCTCAGCAGGGGTCACAATTATCTCTCACCGGGCGACCTGAGGAGCTCAGTGGGGGTAATGTACTTCTGACAGTGAGATCTATGACACATATAGTGCAATTTGTCCTACAGTACTGTAGATTCTCCAGCCTCCAAGGCATTGTTTAAATGAGTAAAAGGAGGAATAAGTCAAGTGTTTGGAGTGATGTCACTTTAGATACATCTATTAGTGTGCCCAGATATTTGGCTTTTATTACACATCATATATTGATCGGTGATGTGATCCTGCTCTGATATATGAGGTTTCCCCCCTGACCAGAGGACAGCTGAAGTCTGGAGTGAAATTTTATTTTCCGCACATCATATATTTTTAATTAACTATTCTGTTCATAACCTCATTTATCTTACACTTTTGTGTCTTATGAGGCTCAAGACGAGACGAGAGAAGAATAAGACGGAATATGTGTCATATATTAGCATAAACACGGACAAACACAAAGATGAGAAACAGCACAAAAGATACAATGTCAAAAAAAAAAATCTCTCAGCAGCAACAATACAAAATTATTGATATCAGCCTTCAACACTCATATGGGTTATGAATGCTTATACTGTTACATAATAACAAAATGACTATACAGTTGACTCGCAAGTGATTCTATAATTACTTGCAGTGCTCCCATCTTTCTATTGTTAAAACTTAATAAAAACTTCATTAACCTAAATAATTTGACAAACTAATGACAGTATACTAAATTTAAAAAAACTGAGACCGACATGAATACTCCTTTGTTTTTGAACAGATGCTCCAGTAAATGAAGCAGCACTGAAACAGCGACCGAACATAAAGCACACAGAAAGGTCCCCTGTGTTTGTCTTTTGTTTTGTAAATCAATGCACTTTCCCTCATTGATTTCAAATACAATACTCCTCGTGCACGCAGCTGTTATGTTACAAGGTTACAAGCTCTTTGCTCATGCATGACACCTGCTCTGGCATTTTGTCCCTCAGTTGTGGACTTGGAGTAACGCCGTTAACCTCTCTGAGACTCCAACCTGCCTTTGTGTCCTCAGACGCTGGATACAACTGTCAGCACAGGACCTCTAAGACTCTCTAGTCCCCGAAAACAGCTCTGGTTCCTGGCCCTGAAATGCAATCCACTCCTCTGTGTGTCTCCCTGGATTCCATGTTCTTATCAGCTCCTCCAGGATGAGAAGCTGTCAATACAACAACCACAGAAAAAGAAAACCATTCCTTCCCCCTGCCTCTCGTATCAACGTGGCCCATCTTCACACAGAACCAAGCCTTGGTCAGACAGCAATTAAAACCCTGGCCCTTCAGTGGAGGGGTGGCCGCGTGCGAACCACAGATCTATAAACTTGATTTCTATCCATTCACCTCTTGCAGCCTCCCATCGACACACCAGCTCAGGAGGCGTCGACTGTGTGGACTGCATGCTCGCTGTAATTACAATCATATTTGCCAGAGATGCATTACATATGACAGAAAAGAATTGAGCTGTGACACTTGTGATCCTGTCACTAATGAATGAGCTGCCTAATAAATAGCTACAGCTGCAGCAATTGGAATTTTAGCTTTAGTGACAGGGATGCTGTAAAAAAAAAAAAAAAAAAAAAACATATATATATATATATACACACACACACACACACACACACACATGTACGGGTGTCCTGTTGTATAAAAACTCTCTAGAGAACCAAATGTGTATTTTATCTGCAGCTAAAAATAGTCGCCAACAAATGCACTATTTCCTCCCATGTGAGTAACATTTGATAAAAACTACAGTGCCCACCTGTCTCAGGAAATTACTAAGCTTTTATTTAAAAAGAAATGAAACTGTACATGTGTGACGTGTTTTTAAAGATTTCTGTCTTCAGCAGAAGACAATGGCCCAAGGTCTGACTTTGTTGGGCTGATCAGAAAGGACTGTGAAACAAACACTGTTGTAGTCATTTTATGCTATTTATTGACAGTAAGGAAAGTATAGAATAATGCCAACTTTATCTTATTCAACCCCCCTTTGTTTCATGGTTTCATCACTTGTCTTTGTCCAAAAACCAGTGGGTTGTTTCAAAATTAAGCTTAAGTGAGACCAAATTCTGCTAGGAGCACAATTTCCCTGAATTTTCTCCCAGCAAAACATCACAATAAGATTTTAAAGTGCTCAAATGTGACCAAAACAACGAGAATGATAAGTGTTAAAAATGTTGCCTAGAATGAAGTGTTATTTAATGGATTCAAATGAAGCAGCTTCCTCATCTAGTCTTGTTGAATACTGACATTATTTCTAGGAAAGTCCTGGAACAAGGAAAACTGCACTGCATAATTATTTTGGAATAATTATATTTCTTCAAGTATTGTTAAGTTACTAAATGTTTTTTTCAGTATTAAGCAACATGTAAATAACAAGAAACTACAGTTCACTGGTTCTGCCCAGATAATTTCCGCTCGCAGAACAGCTGTGCCTTTTAAATAAAGGTCTGTATTATTAAAACTCCAATCTGTTGCTTTTGTGAGAGCTGTACACTCCTCACAGTATGCTACGAGGCCATTGTTTTGTCGATGATATACAAGAAAACAGACTCTATACAATCCCCAAACACTTCCCACAGACTAGCGATGGCTGTGGGGAGAGAGACAGAGATTTAATAAGCAGACAGACAGACAGACTGACAGAGACACACTTCCAGGTCAAACTTTAACAAGCATCTTATTGGGCAAATCCTAGGTCAAACTTTAACAAGAGGTGCTGCCAAATGGCACAGTGAAGGAGCATATATGAGCCATCAGTTGGAGTGTCAAACAGACAGCAGCAACAGTATGATTTTATTACCAAGGAGAGAGTGTATAACTGGGCTTGTTATGAGCCTTGTATTTCCTGGTTTGACCCCCTGTTTATGGTTTGCCTATAAGACTTAATGAATGTTTTACAGCCAATTGCAATAGCAGTGACATGTTAACAGGCTGACAAAAAAAAACAATGTACATGCTGCACCTGGTCGCTGTGCTGTATTAATGTAAATGAGGAGATGAGATTTTTTAAGAAGTAGGTATAAAAGCAGTCAGTTGAGACATACAAATTACAAATTGTGTTTTGCATCGTTTTCTATTTTTAAAGACTTTGTTGG
Organism: Lates calcarifer; assembly: GCF_001640805.2. NCBI lineage: Eukaryota > Metazoa > Chordata > Actinopteri > Centropomidae > Lates > Lates calcarifer. The sequence continues at coordinate 4,049,967 of NC_066835.1, forward strand.
CATGCCGTAGGAGAGAAAAAAGGGGCACAAGAAACAGGGAGATGTCCCTAAAAACTCTGAACACAATTAGGCTTTAATATCAGGCTCTTAAAATAGAGACGGGAGACACAGCGAAGCAAGCAGCCCAGCAGGACACGAGGAAAGGTCTCTTGGCACTGGTGGTAAATGAGCATCCATCTCTCCTCCTCTCTCAGTACATTACAGGATAACTTTTCCTGCTCCAAAAACCCAGAAAATGCACTTAACTTTCATTTACTGATATCCCACCGCCCTCACTCATTAAAGATTCATGTCCACTGCCACCAAAGCCTGTGCCTTCTTTTTCTGTTTTCAAAAGGTGAGCAGGATATTTAATACTTAACGCTCCAAAGAAGATTAATGCTTTTCATGGTTTCTTATGAAAGAATGATGACGTCTGGAAACATTTTGTTTCTTTCCATTATATCAAAATGACGATTATACAGTGGCTTCAGAAAGTATTCAGACCCGCTCATTTTTTGCTCACTTTATTGTGTTGTAGATATAATTTTAAAAAGATCAAACTACAATTTTGCCCATCAGTCTACACTCAGTAATCCATTATGACAAAATGAAAACACTTTTTTGCAAATTCATTAAAAATCAAAAACTGAAATCTCTCATTTTCTAAAGTATTCAGCACTTAATTCAGCACTTACAGTTGGACTTTTCTTGGGCTGGATTTGGGCATTTTGTCTCATTCTTCCTGGCAGATGAGAAGCATCTGTTAACTTCCATCTGCCAGTCACTATATATTTTTGTACTTTGTTCCTTGCTTTGCCCTTTTTAATCCTCTTGTTTTTTTATTTATTTGTTTTTCTTATTCATTAATGTCTGAACACTGGGGGTCCACGAGAGACGGCATTCTGTATGTCCTGAACATATAGCAGGTTTGACGATAAACTTAACTTTGACTTTTTGACTTTGAGATCAGAGGCAGGTTTTCTTCAAGGACCTCTCTGGTTGTATTTATATTTCTCTCAATTATGACCAGTCTCCCTGTCCCTGCTGCTGAGAAGCGCCTCCATGAGATGATGCCACCACTACGCTTTGCCATAGAGATGGTATTAGCCAGGTGATGAGCAGTGCTTGATGTTAGCCAGTTTTGTCTCATCCTCATGATCTCAGAGTCCTTTTAATGTCATTTGCTAGGTTCTTGGTCACCTTCCTGACCAAGTCCCTTCTCGGTTCCTCAGCCAACTCTAGGAAGATTCCTGATGGTTTCAAACTTCTTCCATTTCACAATTATTGAGGCCACTGTGCTCCTGGGAACACTCAAAGTTTTAGAAATGGTTTCATTACAACATTATCATTCACAATTCTATCACAGAGGTTCTCAAGATTTCCTTGGATTTCATGGTTTGATTTGTCTGATGCAGTGTGAATTGTGGAACCTTATATACTACAGGTGTGTGCCTTTCGAAACTCCATGTTCAGTTGAATCAATTTGCCACAGGTTGACTCCAGTCAAGTTCTAGACATACCTCAAGGATAATTAAAACAAAGAGGATGCACTTGGAGTGCTAAAGCAAAGGGTCTGAATACTTTTTTGAATAAGAAATTTCAGGCCTTTGGTTTTTGAATTAGAAAAAAAATCTAAACATATGTTTTTCTTTTCTGTCATTATAGGTAATTGAGGGTAGACTGAAGGGCAAAATGGCAGTTTTATCAATTTAAAATTATTATTATACAGTTATTATACAAGATAAAGTGTGCAAAAAGTGAGGGGTATACTTTTTTAAGCCATTGTTTATGGTGACAGTATGTGAATTTTTTGCTCTCTTATTTTCTTTGTTTGCTGTGCTATAACAGTGTTCCTTTGGAAAGGAGTGCTGTATATCTCAGGATAGCTCCCCTGTTAAAATACTCAATAAAAATAAAAAATAATACAAAATAGACTTTTTCCTGACAACAGGTCTAAAATAATTGATTAGTCCCAGGGTATTAGACCAGAGTTTTTACAGAGGCGGTGCAGCATTCAAGACAGAAACCAGAGCAGGGTCTATTCTTTCCTTTGAACCTGTAACATCTGCTGCTCAGTGCAGTCAGCTACATCGAAGTGTATGAGACCGGATTGGAGGCATTTCTAGCCCATATAGCAATTCTGAAATCAGTACCCAGAGGGTATGAATACATTTAATCTCACAACAAAATGTAGCAGTTTTGCTGCACAATTGCTACATTGAGACAAAAGAAATAGTCCGATTTTCAACATGGTCAGGCTAATTGTGAGCCTGCTGTGCTTGAAAAACCATCTTTAGGTTTTTAGTGGGAGCTTTTGATATATAATGCCAAGGACTAGACTCACAGAAGTAATAAAGAGGACTGTATACAGAGTGGGTACATTAATTCTCCCAACATCAGAGGGGGCGAGGGATGGAAAGTCTGCTAAACTGTACAAATTCCCATAACAACAACAAAAAAATTGAGGTTATGATCTTCAACCTTGGATATTTTTTCCATGTCACAGTGATGTTTGAGTGGAGCTCTGAAACATAATATTGTGCCTTACACAGTATTTACTTAGAGTGTAGGTGACTTACACCATCTGTTTATAAAGCAACAGGCTCAGGCAGACACTCTGCCAGCAAAAAGGCACAAGGTCCCCAGGCTTATCTTGGTAGAGGTATGCTGCTGCTCCTCGGCACCAGTGAGGTGGAACGATAAACATAATTAAATTGAGTTGGATTACACAAAATGGATCGGATCAGTTGGGAAGGCGGAGAAGCTAATCCAGTGCAATCCTCTCTATAGAGGTGCCAACCACACAAAACGACATAAATAAAGAAGAGGGAAAGGGAAGCGGTGGCTGTCACAGAGAGATCAAGGCAGGGGCACAGAAAAGACCCCTTCAAGTAAAAACAAGCTCCAAAGTCAAATATTAACTGTAATAGTGCAGTTTAGCGAGGAAAATAAAAAATATACTTATCACTCTACTTAATCTCAAATAAAAATAAAACACTTTTGTAATGGAAGAATGTTATTGTACAAGTGTGTAGAGCAGAATGTGTTTGGAAAGCATCCACGGCGTCAAAAATGAATAAGCAATGAATTTACACCACTCCTATCCTTTGAGGGAGTGGGAAATCACACTTGTCTTTCATCACAGCAGTAATGACAGTGATTTAGTCAGGGATGAGATGCACCACTCCTAGCTTTTCACCTGTAAGTACAGTATATGCACACTGAAAAATGTATTTCAGTTACAAAAGATGAGATTGAGGTATATGGTATGAAAGCAGGGTTCAACAGGAGCTTGGAGTTTCTATATTTTCCTTTAAGACATCTGAACTTTTTATTTATCGCTAACACATCTACGACAGCACTCCCATAACCTTTTTTTTTTTTCGATTTCAACTCCCATTCCATTCCACTCCTCCATTTTTTTGTCCCCCTCCCCCTCCCCTTAGATTGCATTTTCCCTTTTGTAACTGACTTTGGTACAATCCCCTTTACAAATAACCTTTCCCAGGGGAAAGAGACTCTTACTTTCTCCACAGCCCTGCCAACCCACTCTTACCCCTCTCTTTCTTTTCTATCCCCATCTCTCTTTGTCTCTCAGCCTCAGGCACAGTAAACAGATTGATACAGTCTGGCGGCTTCCTCTGCTTTTCAAACTAATCCAGTGTAATCCTAGTCTGTGTGCGTCCTGTCTTGGAGCACATTATCATCCAATAAAATGATTATTAATGGATCCATAAGTGATGCAGGGAAAGGCTAAAGCAGAGGTTATAATGTCTAGGTGATGGTGTGGGCTCCTCTCAATACCTGCCCTGCAATTAAAGATCTCTACTGCCTGAACACTAAGGTTTTAGCATCAAGTATTGAAAAATGTCAAATACAAAAAGAACTATACCGAGCCGCACCGAAGACCCAGCAACACACCTCTAAATGATCTCCGTACCTGAGATGTGGAATATCAGCTTTCAGCATACTCCTGCCTAAACAAGTGCAGTCTGCATTATTTAAGCTGCCCTGGCTGGGCCGCTTTAATTGAGAGTCTCCTCTTGGATAGCCATCCTAGCAGACAGCTCAAGGCAGGCCTTCAGCAATGTATGAACACAGGTGGAGGAGGAAAAATGCACATCTTTGTGGCATTTGAAATATGAATGCAGCATTTATACCTGAGCAGCATGTTCTACATGGAAATCTGACGGTCTCAACACTAAATCAACAAGCTGAGCCTAAGGCAAGCTTCACGCCAGGTGGAGACTGTATCCCGTGCAATATGGTGATGGGATTGCATGGACCATGATGGAGATGCAAGAAACGGCTAATGAATCACCAACTGCACAGGAGTAAATGCAATTACTGAGTACTGGTTCCTGGCCTGACTTTTTAAACATGGTTTTGAGCCGAAAACATTCATTCATGAAGGGACAACTGGTGTGGTGGGTCCACATTTACATACATTATTCTGAAGCGGCCTTCAAGGGCCCTCTGGTCCACGTCCACTTGTGCAACTATGGAACACTTCAGTGTTCTCCCTCAATGTCATTATTTTTTAAAACAACTATTTCATATTAGTTTTTTTAATCTAACTTATGGAGTAAACCTTTTGTAAAAGTGCTACCTTCTCTAATGCCTCTTTATGGATAGCTGTCATGATTTTTTTAAGGCATCCACACTGTAGTTTCTGGACGGCTGTCTCACAAAGCCAGCAGCAGGCTGTAGTATGGGGGCACAATGCTTTTGACATAGGTAACATGTCATCCCCTCCTCATTATGCCTGAGCCAGGTAAATTTGTTCAGCCATTCTGGGTCAAAACCGCTGGCGTGCTCAGGTCGGGGTGATTAGATACAGTGTATGTCAGTTATGGTTGGGGCCAGTGAGCCTATGACCGCAACACGCACACAGCATCTTCTCATGTGCACCCCCTGAGAAGGCTGATAAAGAGACAGAAACAGGGTAAAAACTTTATAGATTTTCTGAGGGTCCACACGCCCACTGATGCCGCGGCCCACCAGGATTTGTCCTGGTATGCCCGATGGCCAGTACACCACTGCCTGTCACATTCCTGCCATAGGGAAAAAAAACAGATGCTCACCAGATGAAATTCCATGAGGGAAACTGCAGCTCTTTTCTTCCTCTTTGGCAGTTTTGGCAGCACCCTTCTTGGTGCTCTGTGCTGATTAGGATACAGCACCACCACATCAGCATTGTGCTGCAACTAAAGTTACAAATGACAAATCCAAGTGCAGTCATTGTAAGAAAATAGTGTTTTCCATGAAGACACTCATTCAGAGTTTTATTGAGAGCTAGAGGCGTCACAAAATTCGCTATGCAGGAAAAACCACGTGTACAGGATGGAAGAGGGAATAGACCAGGTTGTCAATGCCAGCTTTCATTACCTGGCAGTTTTCTATACTTTCTATCATAGATATATTTTATCCGGTATTCAAAAAGTACTTTTTCCACTAGCTCTTGAAGGCATAGACTGAAATGCAAATCATACTTGAAAAGTATCTAAAACTCTTGGAAGGGAGAACTCCATTTACCTTGCTGGCTGCCTTATTATTTTTGCTAGCTCGTTGCCGCTTGTTGCTTTGCCGATCTGCTGTTGGGTGCTGTGCAGAAAGTGTAAAATACATTCATCTATGTTATGCTGCCGAAAACAGATCTCTGCCGCTGGAATGAGGACCATGGGAGTGTTGAGAGTGAAATAAATCAGTAGAGTCGTGCGCCATAAAACCAAACAATGAGCTGAAAGATGCTAATAAACAAATTCTCCGTGGGTTCATTACAGCTCTTCTTTTACACATCATTTTCATTGTTAATCTAAAACTATTGATTAGTGCATCTTCAAGTATGTTCACAGTACATCTCAAGCTTCTAATTGTTTATTATATTTCAGACCGTTTTTTCTTTCTGGTTATTTTAGTCGTTGGACAGGGTCAATTATGCTCATCCAAGCTAGAAATAACTGCACATGGCTTTCTCCCAGCACTGTAATGATATATTTTATTACTTCTTGTTGATAACTGCTGTGTCTGTTTGTTTACATGTAGAGGAACACAAATGATTCATGTTAATATTGCAGGTTCGACATTTCAACAGTATTAAAGCTAATCAGGTGGTGCATCTGAATGAGAAAAAAATGACAGCATCATTGGCACATTATTGCTCCCATATTGAGTGGGAACATGTGCTCCTAATTAGCAGTGAAATCAATGCAACCACGTGACTCATCGCATCTGTAAACGGGCTTTCTATTAGGGTTTTATAGCCGGAGTCTCCCTGTGTTAGTTCTGGCCCACATTTCACCCCTGGATTCCAGCGGGAGCTGCAGCAAAGCAGAGACAGAGCTCTGCAAACACCTCTTAGCCACAGCACCGCTCAGCAGCCTTCCACTGCTTCTCTGAATGCAAAGCAGGTTTTCTGGAGCTCCCCGTCCCATCTGCCCTCGTACAGTTCACTTGCAAGTTCCCTACATCTGCGGGTCAAATCACCGGGAAGCTCGCGGGCTCAGACAGGTCCAGCGCTGTGGCTGCGCCTCCACCTCCACCTCACTGTGTGGCTCAGTGTGTCGGCCAGCCGCAGATCCACAGATCATTATCGCTATCAAGCACTGTTTCCCCAACAAAACGATATCTCTGCCTTTGATCCTATGCCAGAGCTTATTTTTGTTCACTCCTGGGCATTCTAACCCAGGAACTGCTCTCACTTGGGGCAAAACTCAAGTGCAGCTAAAAATACCGCTCTGTTCTGTTTATGAGATGGAAATGTATGAATTAACAGTGGGGCATCATGTCTGAAATAAGGATACTTTTCCACACCTGCTCAGTCTGCACAGATAGTGTATGTTTTTTCCGCTGTTGTTGTTTTTCTTTGTGGGTATGCTAGCTGAGGCTGTTAATATAATGCAAACATTGTGCTAGGCTCCTGCTGAGGAAAGTCCAATTAAAAAGCACATAGATACGGAGGCTTATGTGCAGCACTGAGGTTACAACATCCAAACTGGGCCAGAGGTCCTGAAACATTCAGAGTGGGCTACACGCTGCTCTGCATCCACACACCCAACAACTAGCATCAGACACACCTTACATTTTTAACTCAGCATTGTTTACAATTGATCTTGAAGAGTACCATAATTATTTGAACTCAATTTCAGTAATAAAAGTCTTAACAGTTATGATGATCTAATTATCATAATAGTAATAGCTATGCAGTGTTTTTCACATTCTGTCTGCATGAGACTGAGAGATAGCATATTAAATACGAAGCTGTAATATCAAACAAAGCATAAAACTAAATACAACTGATTCTCTTGCTTTTTATCACACACTCTAACACTTCAATATAGAGCCTAAACAATTCCATTCAATTACCTGACGGAGAAAATGTAATCATGTGTAGGTGCAAGGCTACTGGGATTCAGCACCAATGAAAAAAACACCAGCACACTGACTCTAAAAATCAAAAACGTATAAGACATTCACACTGTTTTATTGGTTCCTTTCATGTAACTTACAACTATTTTGGATATGTTTTAATATAGTTGGGATATTTTTGATACATCTAATGTATTTGATGTATTATTGTCTCATGCTTTGGGACTGTATTTTTGTTCACAGTTTTTACTCTATAAAATGTTTATCACTCCGGGTGGTTAGGATGCTGAACCACATCACAGAGCCTGTCTGCCTACTGGGATATACTGTAGACAGGTATGGTGACCATTTTGAAATATTTTGACCTGATGAAGATCTGGCTGGGACTGAAAAGTCTGTTTAAATAAATTTGTAGTGTGGGGTCAATATGCAGGCATTTAAGTGATTAATCAGTGATGCTTCTCTCTCTGTTCATCATTTTAAATTTAATACCCTGGATTTTATGCTGTTAATTGGACAAGAGCCTTACTTTTATCCACCATTTTTCCATACATTATTTCCCACATGAATTAGTGTCATGACTAGCCAGGCTAGCCTACACAGCTTGCTAAATTTCTCTATTTTTCATTAGCAAAGAGGACAGACAGGTTTAGTGAGGTCAACAAGGGCAGGCAAAGGGCCAGGTCAAGTAGTTTTTAAACACATTTTAATTATAATATGAGGTTCAAACTAAAATGCAATTTCTGTCAAGCTACTGTTCCCATGCTCAAAAAATATCTATATAAAAAAACCTAAATAAACATTGGAAAGCTCTTGTGCCTCAATGTACTGCGCTGATTTAATGTAAATAACAGGTGCACCTCATGTCACCTGAGCTGTTTCCATACCTAGAAGCCATTCATTAGTATGCTGCTGAGGATTTCTCGTTCCATGTAGGCTGCTGGTCCGGCTTGTCTCTTTATTTTGGCTTAAGATATTTCTCCAGCTCCAAGTGTCTGCTGCTGACTGTATGAGGCTTGTCACAGGGGCAGAGATATGCTCCTTGAGGGAGAAGAGCTCTGCGAATGGCCCAGACTTATCAAAGCAGCCCGCCCTGTCCCCGAGCTTCGAACACAATGCTCCCCTAATTTCTCCTGAATGGAAGTCTCTCCAGACCTGGAGTAATCTCATATTTGCCGTTTGCATGCAGTAACTCTAGTTACTCCAGCTCTGTTCCCTGCATCCCCTGCCAATTGCATAATCAAGTCCAGAACTCATCAGCAAGATGGCAGAAGAAGTGCTCTATTAAGCTGCATCGTGTTCCATCTGTTGTGTAAGAGAGAGATAACAGTATTTACAGTTTTGGAGTTGTGGCAGACTGTTTCGGCCAAATTTTGTGCACCGCAGAGTTCTGCTTACTTCATAAAATGTCACGGATTAATTCTGCTGCTTACGATGCTGTCCAACTGCAATCTTTGCCTCCAACAGAAATATCACAAACTAACTTTATTGGAAATGTTACACCAGGAACTTGTGCTAGGTAAAACAATTTGAATGTAAAACACACAGAGGGGAACATTCATTCTAAAATTCTTTGTTGGCTTGTCCTGGCTCAAACTCTAAGTATTCCATCACTTTAATTCCATTTTTGGGAAATGGCCAATATTTGCTGTAACTCTACAGAAGACCTGCAGTGTGGACAAAGGACTTTAAGAGAGACTCTGTCAAGAAACCAGTTGGTAAGTGTCTTTCAAATGGCATTAAGTATTCAGAGCTCCAGTGTTCTCTCTATCGGGGAGGAGTATGTGTTCTTTGAAGGAAAAAAAGACTAACCCAGATTTGAATAACGAAACCAGCTGATAATAAAAAAGTGCTGAGTAAAACACAGCCTTATCTGCCTCACAGACCGGAATGAATTTACCTTACTGTATACGGATCAGCTGACTGAAAGATGCATTAACCTCAGTGTGTTCTTTCAAACAAGACTCCAATCTGCAGCTGATATTGTCAGGGTCATTACACCAGCAAACACTGAATGAATAGAAGACAGTGAGTCTATGTATACAGTTTTCATTTTACACATGTATGAGGGCTAAAACTGGAATGAGATGTCATACATATTTCATTCCCTACACTACCAGGAAGAATGTGCCACATTTTTAAACCTGCGCATTTCAATTATTTCATTAGTAGGATATCTGAGGGCATAGCAGGAATGCCAAACACTTTTTTATGTCAGGAAATCCCAACAGTTCCAATGCAGTTAATTTGACCACAAAACCCAGTTTAACATGATTCAATCTGACTATATCAGAAAGGAACATTTTTGCATGTCTGATAAAGTGCTAAACTTTTAAAATAACTGCCAACTATTTTGATAAACAATTTAATCCTTAAAGTCATGTCTTAAGCAAAAATGCCAAATATTTCCTTGTGCTACAAAGTCGTGAGGATTTGTTGCTTCTCTATTTTAACACCTTTGCTTCGGACTATTGGACAAAACCAAGTCATTTGAAGACATAACCTCGCCGTTCAAGAAATTGTGGAGAACATTTTTCACTGTATGACATCTTGTACACTTAATAAGGTTAATAGATTAATTAAATAATCAGCAGATCAATCAGTGATGAAAATAAACATTAGCTGCAGCCCAGTTTTTATATATACACTATAAGTTCATAAGTTGACAGTATAATCAGAAAAGTAATTGTTTGTCACTTTGGTAAACTCCAGCAAGTAAAGAATTATTAATTAAAATTAAAATTAACTCATGCCTCACTCTGCCAGAGGCCTTTTGGAACCCTTTTAAGGACCCCTGGAGGTCCTAAGCAACTAGAAGTGACACGGCTGTCTGAACAAAAACAGCTTGGTGCAGGGACTGCATCTGGAGGTTCCAAAAAAAAATGGTTACAGTGCAGGAGGACTGTTCAAAATGAACTAATGCTCCTTGTCTGTTACCTTTAAAGCCAACAACAGCCTGCTTGAGACTAGACAAAGCCCATGAGTGGTACTTCAAGGACGCACTTGGATGCTATAACAGGGCACTTCCCACTTGAGGAGCTCCACGGGGCTGCTGTCTGAAGGAAGTGTTTGCAAAATTCCGACAGCTTCAAAGCAGAAGTCTCTGCAACGGATTAATTAAAGCGTCTGCGAGCGCGGCTGCTGCTGCTACCACTGCTCCTCCATCCCTTCAAAAATTCCATTTCAGTCACGTCCACTTCTTCAAAGGAGGAAACACATGTACATTTGAATAAGAGCGTGATTATTCCACTACTCGCACCGCAGCTTACACATGTCTGCATGGGATAGAGATGACAGCTGCTGGAAAACTGGGATGTCAAGTGGTTTTAGTGTTAGTAGAGGTTTCACTGCTGCCTCCATTCATAAACTGTAAGCTATAATTTCATGTCATGCCATCTCAAAGAAAGGGGAGGCTTCTACACAAATAGTCACTTTGCCATGAGTTACCTTCATTAACATTTTCTGTTTGTGCTAGTTTAAACCAGACAAACAGAGGTACCAACAGGAAGAACCGTACTATTTATGCTCTTATGTAGCCCTGTTTGTCTAATTCAAATGAAAAAGTTTGTTTACTCTGGTTTGACTAATGGAGCAGGTGCAGTCTTTAGTCAAACCTGTCCTGTTTTACTGAGTTGTACATGACAGAAGGTTGAACGTGGCGCCTTCGCTGCATAACAACTTGGCAAAACTGCCATGATGCTAAAAGGACCTCGCTATTTTAGTGTGACCAAACAGTAAATTGTAAGTAGACCCACAAACCTCTTATTTTTAACTTGTAGTAGGCGGGCTGGTGGTGTCATGTAGCCTGCAGCCCAGCACCAAGCGTTAAACCTGAACACTGTGGTGTAGACTATAATCAGTTTTCGCACGCATAAACTGTTTACTTCAGTATTTAACCACGGACATTTACCTTGATCCAGTAGCCGCAGGGAGTGCTGAAAAGACGGATCCAGCGTGTCCTTCTCTGCCATAAGCTCCGGCAAGTACTTTTCGCTCCCCATGTCGTCCTGGACTTTGTGGCTCCAAGTAAACGACTCAAATGCAATTCGAGTAAATACAAAAAAAAGAAAAAGAAAAAAGAAAACTTGTTCAACGTCCAAACGGCTCCACGTTAGAGGCACCGCCAAGTATCAGTGTGAAGCAAAAACGCGGGCGATAATGTCATTCGCGCTCGCGCTACAGGAGCATTTCTCAGTCCTCGCGGAACACACACACTTTCTCACACACACACACACGGAGAAAGACAAAGAGCGGTTAAATGTGACCGGGAGGTTTTATCCCATCCAGGTGCTGTTCAGCTCGCAGAGCCCAGCTACGCATCACAACCGGACTGAGGTTCCCTCTCCTCTCTGGGTGGACAGGCTCTTTGAAGCTCCCTCTGTTGTATCCAGTGCTAAACTGAGGCTGCTGCAGCTATTGGTCGCCGCGCGCGACACGCAGCCGGTGGAAGGGGCGGGGCGACACTCCGGAACTGTCCGCGGTGCTGAGTCCCTCCACCATATTATTATCATAAACTCACTATGAGCAGGGGCGCCAGTGCACTAACGCTGAGCCAGGGCAAAGTACCTGCGCCTCATGTCACCGAATAATGCTAGTATGAAAGGGCTATGTAAGGGCTCCTCTACACAGTGCAACAATAAAATGCAATAGGATTAGTAACAGGGAATCCATTTCATATATTTTGTTTTATGTGCAAAATCACAAACAAATTTACAAGCAGTCAAATTACCAAAAAATAGCTGGCACACACACACACACACACACACACACACATATATATATATATATAGGTGATGAAACATGCTATTATAATATCTCGACAGACACAGAGTGATTTTTTATTTTTCCTGTGTTTTCTCACATATAATTGTAGAATCATAAGGTGTGGGCATAAATGACCTCTGAGACCTGCTGACAGATCCACCCAGCAAATACACATATGAAAATAGCAAAGCCATTCATCAGCTGAAAGTCTGTGATGAGTCAGACATGCAGTATGTTTTTGGGGTGAGTTTGGTGGGAGTGAGAGTTGACTGACAAGAATACAGACAATTCCTTGTATTTTAAGTCAGTACAGTTACATGAACATCTCAAGAGGCTACATAATTGTCCTCTTTACTCATTTAAGCAATTGATCAGGACTGCATGACTCTTTAGGTTGCTTTTACTTGGTAGGACAAATTGTCAATAGTTCTCAGGGAATCTATTCACCTTCTCATAGGTCAAGCATGCTTTTCTCCAGGGCGTGTTTATGAATTCATTAAATAAGACAAGCTTGTTGTTTAGAAAACACAGCCACATAAAGCCCTGATCATTTCTAGAACCTGACTTGGTGAGTCTCCAGTTTTCTAACAAAGAACAGACAGCGACACTAGTGTCATCAAAAGACAGATATAGAGTTTATCCAGAGAGCAGATATCTAAAGATACAGCCACAAATCCACTTTATCAGACGTCCTGAGCTGTGCAGTTCCTGGAAACATACACTGAAAGTAAAAAAAAAAAGGGGGGGGGGGCTTTGTGCTGAATTTGGAGCATTTAAAAGCTGGGAAAAGCAGGATTTGTATACAAGCTTCATATTTGTTAGAAAATAAGGGGAAAAAAGATAAGAATTCTGTCAATATTTGTGGAGGATGCTGAGGTAGCCTCAGGTGGGCGGCTATCTGTAGGCTGATCAGCACTGGTTATATAATTAAGATTTCTCCATTCTATTTCAATAACTTAGAAAAAATGTGACCCAGAGGCTAAAACCAAGATGGGTTTATGTATATTTATCAACATTTTGTCCTCCATGAACTCTGGAATGTGCCATTGTTTATTTTGCTTTTATGGTTGGATCTTTGCCCTGGAATAACATGTAAATGTTGGTCGCTGGGGTCTGCAGGATTGAGAGGTCTAGATGCAAGGGGGAAAAGGAGACAGCACGATATTAATACGCTTATAAAATGCTCCCATTGATAATTTGAAGCATTCGGTAACATTGTAAGATTCCTGAAACTGCAGGCATGCAGAGAGGATGTGTGTCATGTCCCTGTCTTAAGCATGTTGGAGACTTTTCCCTCTGAGTCTTTCCAGACTCTTTTATGAGTGATTCACCGCAAAGAGAAACGCATTATGAATCAGCTTACTTTTTAATCTCTCCCAGAGACCATTAAAAACCAGCTCAAATGCACTAATCTCCTATTCAGAAGAGCGACTTATTTATAGATATGCTTGCCATCTGTTGCTCCCCGTCTTCATAAACAAAACCCTCACATTGTCATTGATGTCTGAATCAAAGTTGCAGGTCTATACATCTTTCTCAGGACGCCTGTTTTCAAAGGGAATTTGCTAAGTGATTGCAATACATCAAATGCTATGAAAATAATCATGGTTTATGGGGCAACATTTTTATATAAGTCACAGCTGACCACAAGGGCAGCAGCACTGGTGTAAACAAAGCTATGAGAAATGTTCTGTCAGTTGGGTGTAAAGAATGAAGAACAGTGGGCTATTACATTGACAAAGTGTTATTTTGATCATTAGAGAATGGCTGCCCCCTCTCTTGCCCCACAGTCTGTCCCTGCCCATTAAATATGGTGTCGACTACACCTAGAACTAGACAGCCTGTGCAGCACCCCAGGGTGTCATATATGGTATATACACCCATACTATTATGTCTGCACAATTCTCCATTCAGAGTCAGTGTTTCTCCCTCTGTTAACAAGGAGCAGGGATCTAATCAGCGCTGCCGTCCTCTTCCCGGCGACTTGATGTAAATCCTAACTGATTTAAATGGAAGCTCTTGTCTTGTCAGCTTTCAATCTTCATAAAATCCCATTTCAGTGAGAGCATGTCATGGGGGTCCTGTCACCTGAGGAGTAATTAGACCTTGATGCATCCGCAAGCTGATTGCTGTGTCAGTTTGTGTCACGGAGAGACCATGAGCGGGGATTTCCACAGCCAGGGACACTTTGCCACGTTTCCACTTGTTTTGGCCCCTGTGAAATGGACTGGATTACAGTGGCAAATCAGGGGTGCTTTTAACACCTCAAATAAGTGGATTCTTTCCATCACCGCATTTAGATGGTGGCAGGAGGATTGTGAGGAGAGTGACAACACTGCCTCCTTGTGACCATGTCAAATTCTTTAAGCAGGCATGAGAGGCTCACATGAGAGAAGAAGATGTTTTCAGGCTTTCTCTGCCCTATCAGAATGAGAGGTGGGTTGGAAATAAAGCAGTGTAAGAGTTAGGGATTTGTGTCTGTGCTCAGAGGCTAATTGCAGTAAAGCCCTGCTGTAAATGGTGCAGTTTGTTTAATTTATCAGCAGCCCCAATACACGTTCACCGTGAAGCTCTGTTGGTAAAAGCACCATTACAGAGATCCAGAGGTCTTACGTTTAAATCCAAATTTGGAGGTATTTGGAGAAATTAGTTTTAATGGGTCACTGTGAAATGAGAACAGAATTATAAGAGACCTACAAGCACTGTGGAAATTGTTTTTATGTCATTGTGTTGCCCTTTTTTCCTCATTTATCCTCTGTTTACTTGTGTTTAAAAGGTTCTACAAACTGTTTTCACACTATCTGAAAGAATAACACCAAAAAGCCTTAATAATGCTAAATTGCATTTGGTCTTATACTTTGCAAATCTTTTCATTACTCTCCAATAACAGTGGAATAAAACACAATTTCTCCCGCAGTGTCTCTTGTCTTCCAAAGTCATTTTAACAAAGCCCCTCTTTCAAGATATTGTTTTCCTCCTCATGCAGCCCCACAATGCTGCTTCAGTCACAAAAGGCACCTTATTGTGGCTACTAAATGGAGCGCTCACATCCATTAAACAGCCATTCAACAGAATTATATTGCCAGCACCAATCTATCAGGTACATTGATCACGCATCGTCAGCTGTGAAGTGTAGACTCCGGTCTCCTCTCCTGGAAGTGTTGTGCAAAAGAAATCTAATGAGAAACTGCCAGTAGCGCACAGGTAAACAAATCAATGGCACCCAGCAGTGCTCCCAAGGTCAAGGCTTGCACACACACACACACACACACACACACACACACACACATTCACACAACATCAAGCCCCCTAACAAACTTGCAGTTGGAGCAGCAGCTAGAGCTTCCATGGCAAAGGGCGCTGTCAAGATTTAACTTTTAGGAGATAAACAAGGCTCAAATGGGATTAACATCACTCTGGTTTCTATCATTGTTTTAGCTTTAAAGGAACAGTTTGACATTTTGGGAAATACACATGCTTCATCTTGTCAAAAGTTGGATTGATGCTACTCTCATGTCTGTCTTAGCTTAAAGGCTGAGATGGCAGAAACAGCTAACCTGTGTCTGCCCGTAGGTAATCCTCCTAGCAACATCTACCTTCATCTATCTTCTCTTTTCTATTTTCACACATGAGTCCATACTGTATGAAGTGTGGGTGTATGTTGGTGTATGAACAGTATGTAGGCTATGGCCCTGTGAGCATAATTGGATGTAAACATGTGTTTAGATGCTGGGCATATCTGCAGAAAGATTATACAGAAAACATTAAAAAAAAGTGAAATTGCAGTGTAAAACTAGTCCATACACAGCTTTGTAACAATGAAAATGATGACAAGTAATATAAGCCCAATCAATAACTGAGTAAATGTGAGGGAATTCTGAAATATTAGCACACTGACATGTTCCATTAGACTTTGTGCTGTAGCAGACTATCACACCGCCAGCACCAGTGTCAGGTTTTTATTCTTTTTTAACTATAAGAACATAACAGAGCAGAGAACAGAGAATGATAGTCAATGTAACAAACAAATGCAACATGAAGTCAGTGACTCGGTTTGCATCTTTTTTGTTTCTCTTAAATGAGTAACAGCTTAACAGAGCAATCTGGAGTTGTCCATGATGTGCAGTGACTAAGTGTGTGGTGAGAGTTTTCATTGTGCACTTACATACCAGAGAGAGGCACAAGGTCAACAGCAGTAATTATTCTGTGGGAAGCGTGTTGGTCTTCAGTGGGTGATTTCATTTCCTGCCATTAGCCACAGCGATTAAGCACGAGAACAATGATACTATGATAGCATCAGCAACCACCACACAGCCCCGAGCTGTTCTCAATATTCTCTAATATTCTCTAAATGTTGCTTTGCATGGGTTAACCCTCCTGCGGTGTTCAGGTAGCCAGAATCTTTAAGCCTTTCACTGTGTCCTTCAATTAGGAAATGATCATAATGGATGGATGAAATCTCATCATGAGTCCCATCCTAGACTCCTGTCTGTTATTTTTTAAATACAAAAGATGCTGTTAGTGACATTTTCATGCAGCTTTGAGAACTGAGGCCCAAATCTGTTTGACCTTGGAATGTAACAGAAATAGCTGACTGTCCCTAAATTAGCCACCATGATGCTTTTATCTCCCTGTTACTGACACAACCACGAATATTTAATTGATTTTTTGGGCACTTAAGGGAAACTGAAAAAAGCTGGAGACCAAACCTAAAAAAATCTGAGATATAACAAACATATTAGCAAACTGTTGGTTATTTATTCAACTAGCAATGCATTAGCATTAATTTGGACTTACTGGCCACCTTACAAATATAAATCCAACTATCCTTTTAGCTCTGCTTTGGTCTCAGCACCTCTTTAGCGGCTAAATACTCCACAGTTGTTAACATGTCTGTCTGTCGTTTTATGCTGGGTAGGTAGCACATATGGTTTATTTGAGCTTTGTAGATGAAAACAACTTCCTACAGGCTAAAGCAAACATATAAGTTACAGGCTGCACACCTTTACACTTCACATCACATTTAGTTTTTATTAATATGAACACTTTCATCAGTGCATCTTTAAATATAAAATAAATATTTATTTTTCTTTTTCATTTTTGGTTATGAGACATTTAGAGGCCATGTTTTAAAGACGGGATTTTGTTGTTCTCATTTTGCCATTTCCTGTATCATCTTTTTAGTTGCATGTTTTGGTATGCTCCTAATGCTGGTATTCAATTTATTATGAATGAATATATTATGTTTTAGTTTTAATTAATTAGGTAATCTAATCTTCTGTAATGCATTAATGTCACATTCAAAGTGGTGAATAGTGGCTATGAAGGAAAGGTAAAAGATGAAGAGCCACCACCTGTAGAAACACTGAGCTTGAAAGTTCATTATTGACCTTAGAAATATAGTAGTTTTCCACTTCTGGCAAACAGGAAGTGATGTACTTTGCTTTAGCAAAGACAGTACCTGTGATGTACTGGGTGTCATTGATGGAAGAAAAAAAAAAGAGAAAAGAACAACGTCTTCATATGTTGACAGATTTGTGAGAAGCACTAAACATGAAGATGAAATAAAGAATGAGGATCTCACACGTCGACTTTAATTGAGATTTATTTATCAGAGCAACACCCACATGGCTCTCATAATCATCCATTTTAAATGATCAAGTCAGCTGTTAATGGAGCTTTACGGGCCTGTGACATTCTAAACAGAGGGATGAGCTGCCCAACAGTGTCAGAGAAGCATATTTAAATACTGCACTCCACTTTCCCTGCCATAATGAAGAGAAAATACATGTTAAATAAAGGACCACATGACCACATGGAAAATTCATTTTCTACTGTTAAAGAATCATTATCAGCAAGTGAAAAAAGTGTCAAAGTAAGGGAAAGGAAGGTGGGAAAAGAGGAACTAGTTCTAGTTGTAGGAGTGTATTTAAGCCATTAGACTCAGTGATGGTGGATCAAAGATGGTGCTGAGAGCAGGGTGAGGAACAGAATGGGAAGAGGATTTACCTGCCCAGTCTGGACAACTGATCTGTGGGGATGAAGAAGACTGCTGTTAGCCAAATCTTCTATTTCCCTTTGTGTCGTACCTGCACTGCCTCATCCACCTTAAAAGAGCAAGAAAAAGGAATGGCTTTCATTCTGGGGTGCTTCATTTCCTCTGTTCTACAGTAAATAAAATGCAATATTCACCCCTGAGCTTTCTTTAAGTGGCAGGGCAGCCTAATGGTTCAGGAGTTCATCCTGTAACAGGGAGATGACAGGAAGGTCACAGGTTCGATCTCCACAAATGCCAATATCCATCAAACACTTTAAGTATGTCTGGAACAAGGAGCCACTTACTGAGAAATGTCCTCTAAAAGTAAAGATGATGATACGTGAATAGCTTTATTTGTAATGCTATATATTCATTTCAAGGAAATCATTACCTGGAATTTATTATTCATTCAGCAGCACTAAAGTAAGAGGACTTAATTTGTTTAAGTGTCTCAAGTTACAATATAGAGCATACACTGAAACTATACATCATTTAGATGGTTTGCTTTCATTCATTTTGATCACTGAGTTTCATCTTTCCCAAATGAAGATGAGTAGATTCAAAATCTACATTTGGTGAGTGAACCAAAACAGTAAAGTTACCAAAAGCAGGAGGAAGTAAAAAAGAAAACAATTAGCTGCTCATAAAGCTAAGCATACTTCAGAGTCAGGTGAGAATTTTCTGCGCAATCATCAGTAAAAGCAAGACTTTTCATTTAAAAAAAAAATTTCCTTTAGTGCCACCACCTCATATGAAGGACAGATGATGGTGTTTGGGCACTGGAAACCTTTAAAAAGATGTTGCAAAAAAGCAGCTTGGCCAGAGAATGAGCTCAAAAAATTATTTAAAAAAATAACTCTCAAATATAAAAATGAATTAATTACCACCTACTCTCATCCTTATTGACCCCAGAATAACTTTTAACCTTCTCCTTCTCACCTAAATGGAACATACCACCTGGTCACTACACAGATATTAGACTTTAAAGCATACACAACAACTCCATTGTAAACACTGCATTTTCTGTTACTACTGACACCACAGATGATAATCTAATATAAGAACACAAATTACTCACATGTGCACAAAGATCAACCAAATGACATTTACTACAGTTTTATTGTTGTTTTGTCTTCCCAATGCTAACAATACCCAGTCTGTCACTGCTGAGACCTAATGATCCAAACCTGTCTCCACTCTCTCTGATTGAGCAGCCGATCTACCACCAACAACCCAGACAGACCGACAGCGATAAACCACACATTACAAGCAATGTATTCACTTATTTAAAACGCAGACAAATTAATGGAAACATTTAGCTGAAATACTGATAATTACA
Organism: Lates calcarifer; assembly: GCF_001640805.2. NCBI lineage: Eukaryota > Metazoa > Chordata > Actinopteri > Centropomidae > Lates > Lates calcarifer. The sequence continues at coordinate 4,069,457 of NC_066835.1, forward strand.
CATTATTAAAAAGTGCAAGTGAAGAGCATTCAAATTTCAGTTTGACTTTTAATGGCAATGAAATGCCAGTGAGGGAGGACTAGATAATTGTTGATTGTTTTCAGACTCTCGGCCATAAATTATTAATCACACTTGAATGATCTCCTTTACTAGCAAAATGATAACATGAATTATAAACTACTAGGAAAGCACAGTTTATTAAGGTGCTTTTCACAAAAGCATCCAAAATAAATAAATTAATTAATACATTAAAAGATTTCTAAATGGAAAATACAGCCACAACATTAAAACCACTTGCATAATATTGCATAGGCCCCCCTTGTGTCACTAAAACAGCTCTGACCCATCAGGGCATTGGAAACGGGACCTCTTAGGTTGTCCTGTGGTTCCTGGCACTGGGATATTGGCAGCGGATCGTTTTTGGTCCTGTGGGTTCCAGGGTGGGGCCTCCAACATCTGGCTTGTTCTGGATCATCCCACAGATGTTCAATCAGATTTGGATCTGGGGGATTTGGAGGCCAGGTCAACACCTTGGGCCTCTTTGTTGTGTTCCTTGAGGCCATTTCTGAGCAGTTTTTTTGGTGTGGTGGGAGCACTGTCCTGCTGGTGGAGGCCCCTGCCATTGGGGAGTGTGTTTGCAAAGATGACAAATTAATGGAAACATTTACGCTGAAAATACTGATAATACAACATACCCAACACAATGATAAGAGTGGGGTAAGCAGGGCCTAATGAAAGGGAATGGAGCAGCCTTTTTACATACCAAATATATTCTGTATCTGCTTATTCCAACATATGAAGTTGCATGTATGATAATGATGCTGTATATTCCATCTAATTGTGTGTTATTTTATACATATTTTGTCAAATTTGGTATTTTTTGAAAACGTTGTGGATAATTGTAACCAAATAACCTTAAAACTGCAAATTCATACAATAGAGGTTTACTGTCTCAAAGAGGTGATACGTTTTTTATGATTGAAAGTTGATTCATTTAATATTCACTTAATATTGATTATTATATTATTCTCACTCAAGGTTTTCACATAATGATTTTATTTCTTTGGCATTCTTTGGCCTCTAGTTAGAAGTCATGCCATGCAGTTTCTACCCCATGAAATACACACTTAAAAGCTTAAGCCTTAAGCTGATGTATATTTGGAGTCTTTCATTAGCGTTGCTAACACTAGTGTCTCTAAATCCACTGTCTTATTTTATCCAGGTGTTATTCTCAGCCATGATGTAATTATTGACTTAACAACTGCAGTCAGACTATTGTTGTCTTCACGGTTTCCATATGCTGGATGAATGAGTTAAGTGAGAAAGTGAATGTGAGGTGAACTGGAATAATGCTGTAAATCAAGCAGTCATGGCTGACTGTAAGAGTGGGAAATGAGTATCTACTCAAACTCATTTATTTGGTGTAAACAAGAATGGCTTGAATCCAGGAATTAATGTGTGCGTAGAGGTTTCTTTTTTGCGTGTCAGTGCAAAGTTTTCATTCACCTGGCCACAGGAATTATAACGTCAAACACAGAATGGTGAGATCAAACAGTTTTACAGTCCTAGACAGTGAATAGAAGGAGGAACAATTTATGGAATCACCATTGAAAATGAAATGTCCCCGAGCACTGTTAATGGGAGGGAATACCAAACACTGCACAGAAGGCTTTTCTTTTTCATAGTTCCATTCCTTTTCTCAAGGAATGAATGTGTGAAATGTTACTGTCCACAAGAAAATACATGGCATGCCAAAGCTTTCATCTAGAAAATATGCCTGAGGTAAGAATATGGTACATGTAAAATACAAGACACAGCCTTTCAATACCTGGAATAAGGTAAAAAATCAATAAATTTTAAATAATAATAATAATAATAAATATATAAATCTATAAATGAAGGGAATGATTCTACCCACACAAGTTGAGAAACTGGAGAAAAAAGCCCTACTGTAATCTAGGCAAAGGTTTCTGTTACAGCAAACCTCTATTAGCCCTTGTTAACAACAGAAAAAGAAAAGCTGGAAGTGCTGGGGGAAAGAAGGGTAATTGGCTCTCTCACAACCAGCAAGCAGCCAGTGTGTGATTGTGCAGCGGTCTGCTGCTGGTACTGGGAAACATCCTTGTCAGCACGGGGATGAGAGCTGCTTATTACACAGGGAGCAGCACTGAGTGGCAGGTACAAAAGTGGAGATTCTGAGGAATGATAATTATCTTTTAAAGTGGGAATGCTCGAAACAAGCGCTCAGGCCCCGGGGTAATGAAAGATCGCTTGACAGTTTGGATACAGCGTTCTGTCGATGAACCGAGCAGAGAATCACATTCCACATTTTTACACCTGTGAGATGATCCAGACCTGAAAATTAGACTGGAAGATGATCTATTTTGAAATGTACCCTCATGTGTAAAGCTGCAGTGTCAGCACATCTTATGAAGATTTTTTAAATATAACAAATGCTAATATGCAGTGACAATCATTTAAGTTAAAGTTTAACCGAAATGAAAATTCATTTAAAAACTGTAATTATTAAAAAGTGCAAGTGAAGAGCATTCAAATTTCAGTTTGACTTTTAATGGCAATGAAATGCAGTGAGGGAGGACTAGATAATTGTTGATTGTTTTCAGACTCTCGGCCATAAATTATTAATCACACTTGAATGATCTCCTTTACTAGCAAAATGATAACATGAATTATAAACTACTAGGAAAGCACAGTTTATTAAGGTGCTTTTCACAAAAGCATCAAAATAAATAAATTAATTAATACATTAAAAGATTTCTAAATGGAAATACACCAGCCACAACGTTAAAACCACTTGCATAATATTGCATAGGCCCCCTTGTGTCACTAAAACAGCTCTGACCCATCAGGGTATGGAAACAGGACCTCTTAGGTTGTCCTGTGGTTCCTGGCACTGGGATATTGGCAGCGGATCGTTTTGGTCCTGTGGGTTCCAGGGTGGGGCCTCCAACATCTGGCTTGTTCTGGATCATCCCACAGATGTTCAATCAGATTTGGATCTGGGGGATTTGGAGGCCAGGTCAACACCTTGGGCTCTTTGTTGTGTTCCTTGAGCCATTTCTGAGCAGTTTTTTTTTGGTGTGGTGGGAGCACTGTCCTGCTGGGGAGGCCCCTGCCATTGGAGAGTGTGTTTGCTATGGGAGGTGTGCTTGGTCTACAACAATGTTAAATTGGGTGGCATGCATCAAAGTAACATCCAGATGAATATCAGGCCCCAAGGTTTCCAGCAGAACTTTGTATTTTAACAGAGATGAGTATTGTTATTCACTTCACCTGTCAGTGGTTTTAATGTTGTGGGTGATCAGTGTATAATATAAATGAAATCAGCTTGAAAGGAAATGATACAAGGAAATCAATATAAAAATACTGGCATTAAAAATTAATTCTCAGCCTTGGAAACCAACAAGTCCTCCAATCTTAATGACAATACAGGCCGCTATAGGTAACAACACAGCATTGTTTTTCAGCAGAAAGCACAGAAAAAGCACAGGTGTAACTAATATTAAAAGATGCTGCTGTTACATTTAATTGTGCCAGTAACAGCTTCACATCTGCATGGACTGCAGTCAGCTTTCATTAGTAAGTTATTTGTTACACCTGCGTCTGACTAGTCAGAATACCTGCAGTGAGAG